>NC_027750.1:27446559-27451552 GCF_000695525.1 Brassica oleracea var. oleracea
TCAATATTGACTGGAACAACCTACAATGCCGTGAGAATCAACCGAAAAACTGAAAACTCATAAACCTGATCTACAACAAATACCATATAATATGAAGACAAAGAAGAACAAGAGAAAGATGTAAGTCTTTTTCCGATGATGGTGAGAAGCACCGCACACCAGAAAGGTAACGAAATACATAGACGGGGATGACTCAAGGTCAAAATATAGGGAGAGGACAAAAACATCTTAAAAATTATAATTTTCAAAAATATGAAAAAAATATAATACAATTTTGACGCTGAACCCGCTAATCTTAGAATCAACAAAGTTATTGAAATTCAATAATCTTTTACATTAGATGTTCATTTCACTACTAACAAAGTACTATACACACAACAACACATTATTCGAAAAAACAAACACAAAATATATTAACATATCATTTATTACTACATAACGCACTAAAAACACCAAATAATGATCTTAACAAATAAAAACGACAACATAATTACATTATCCAAAAAATCATGTTCTTAGCAATAATAAAAACAATATTCGCGCGGACACCCACCTAGTACATTATAAACTTAAGCATGTGTCATCATCATATCTTTATCTAGTTTTAATAACATCAAATATGTTGTTGTTTTTATGACTCATGACTGAAAATATAATTTAAATTCTGGTCTATATAAGATATAGAGAACTTGTGAGAGTTAAAATCATATAACTTCTTGCCGATACTACTGCTATTATTTGGAACCATTAACGAAAAAGACCAAAACCAAAACAATGATGATGTTGGAACTTCCAAAAGATTTGGTAGAGGAGATATTATCCAGACTTCCGGCTACTACTCTAAAACGATTACAATCTACTTGTAAACAGTGGAATGATATAATAAATGATCGAGAATTCGCCGGAAAACACTTTAGCAAAGCAGCAAAACAACATTTGGTTGTCATGTTGAAGAACTTTAACGTCCATTTAATTAGTGTAAACGTCGATGGAATTCACATTGATCCATCTATAAAGGATATAGGTGAACTTAGCCTAAACAAGCCATATCAAGTATATATTATTAGCTTTGGAGAACTGATTTTCTATTAAGGTAGAAGGCTCTGTTTATATGTACAGAGATATACAAAGATGGAAGGTAATATACGATAGTTACTACTGAGACATTACAGGGATTCTAACGTTCTAATAATATTTACTTTCTATATGCTAATACACCCCCTCAAGATGGACCAGCGGAGGAGAATCCAATCTTGATGCATAGGCCTTCAAAACGTGGTCTGGAGAGTGGTTTAGTTAGAGCATCTGCTAGTTGATCATGAGTAGACACATGAGAGACCCGCACTACACCATTCTGCACCTGATGTCGAACAAAGTGATAGTCCAGAGCTAGATGTTTCATGCGAGAGTGAAATACCAGGTTAGCCGCTAGGTACGTTGCTCCCATGTTGTCACAATAAATGGCTGGTATTTGTGAGATGGAGAGACCGAGTTCCTTCATGAGAGATGTGATCCAGCATATTTCTGCGGCTGTCGCTGCAACGGATCTATACTCAGCTTCAGTTGAAGATCTTGCTACACCAGTTTGCTTTTTCGAAGACCAAGCAACAGGGTGACTGCCAAGGTAGACAATATAAGCTCCCGTTGATGTGTAATCATCTCTGTTTCCAGCCCAATCAGCGTCGGTGAAAGCATGTAAAGTCAGATTGTTTTTGCTGGAGAAGGAGATGCCGTGTGTTCTTGTCCCGGAGAGATATCGTAGAACTCTTTTTACGGCTGTCCAGTGCTCTGTTGTTGGCTGGTGCATAAATTGTGATAGTTTATTAACGGCAAAGGAGATGTCAGGTCTGGTGAGGGGCAAATATTGCAGGCTTCCTACAGCCATGCGGTACTGTGTTGGATCATCCATTGCAGGAACAGAGCTAAGCGAAAGGGTTGTGTGTGGACACATCGGAGTGGAGATAGACTTGGCGTTAGACATCTACATTCGCTGGAGTAAGTCAGTGATGTACCTATGTTGAGACAAATGTAAACCATGAGAAGATCGCAATACTTCTATTCCAAGGAAATATGATAAAGGACCTAAATCTTTAATAGAGAAACGTTGAGAGAGAGAATCGATAAACCAGTTTATATGAGGAGTACTGCTCCCAGTGATGATTATATCATCAACATAAACCAACATGTAGAGGTAGACACCATGGTTATTGTAAATGAAGAGAGACGCACCGGCCAGAAAATTTGTGAACCCGGACTGAAGTAGAAAGTTACGTAGCTCATTGTACCAAGCCCTTGGAGCTTGTTTGAGTCCGTAAATGGCTTTGCGCAGCTTACATACTGCTTTGGGATTGTCCTTATCCACAAAGCCTGGAGGCTGAGCCATAAAAACCTCTTCCTCAAGATGCCCTTGAAGAAACGCAGTGTTGACGTCTAATTGGCGTAATGGCCAGTCTCTGTTAGTGGCTGTGCTTAGAACAATCCTGATCGTAGCTGGCTTGACAACTGGGCTAAAGGTGTCATGAAAGTCGATACCCGGTCTCTGTGTGAAGCCATTGGCTACCAAGCGTGCCTTATATCTCTCGATGGAGCCATCTGGTCTACGTTTTACTGTGAAGATCCATCGACACCCGACAACATTGGCAGCCTCGGCAGCGTCAGAAAGATCCCATGTTCGTTCTTTGAGCTGAGAATCCATCTCTTCACTCATTGCTTTCCTCCAGTATGGTGATTTGAGATCTTCTGCAACAGAGGTGGGAATAGTTGTCGGAGGAACGTCCACATGAGTATGAAGATTTAATTTTTGGACTGGTTTCCGCTGTCTCGTGCTTGTTCTTGGAGGTGCAGGAGCAGGCGCAGGAGGATTGCTTGTGATTGCAGTAGGAGGAGGGTTGACCGTAACAGTGACTGGTTCTGGTTGCGTGTTTGTTTCCCTGTGTTCATCAACTGGTTCCTGAGAGACTGTAATGTTTGGTACACGCGGTGTAGAAGCCATTGTTGATGAGGGAGTTGCAACTTCAGGCGGTATAGGTACCTGCAAGTTAGAGACATGACTAATAACAGAAGCAGGAGCATTAGAAGGAGACAGCAAATCAGAGGCATCTACTTGTGCAATCACAGGAGATGGAGTGTTGAATGGAAACACTGATTCATGGAAAATAACATGGCGAGAGGTGTAAACTCGGCCTGTGACTCTATATAAACATAAATATGCACTTTGAGTCAATGAATATCCTAAGAAAACACAAGGTTTTGATCTATCATCAAGTTTATGAGAAGCATAAGGTTTGAGCCATGGAAAACATAAACAACCAAAGATACGAAGCTTAAGAAAATTTGGTGAATGACCATGCAATTTTTCAAAAGGTGTTAGAAACTCTAAGGGGGCTTATTGAATTGGTGATTTGGTAGGATTTTGTTTTTTGTCCAAAACTCACCTTATTGGATTTAGTATTTACAAAAGTTATCTTAAATCCTTGCTTATTGGATCTATCATTTATACAAACTCTATCAAATCCACCCTTATTAGAAAAGAAGGATTTCATTTATAAAACAACTCAGAAAGTATTTGGGAAGTATTTGAAAATGATTTGTAGTTAAAATTGTGTGAACAGAAATTCCATCGTGTGAGGTGGTATTTGAAAAAAATTCACAGGTTTTCTTTTTCTTAACTTTCGACCTAATTTTTTTTTTTATTCTTGGAGAATAATAGATACAACTTTCAGTCCCTTTGTCGAAGTAATCTCCTTTGTCTCTTCCGGTGGTGTAAACAGGAATAAACCGGAGATGAAGAAGATGACCGATATGATCATGATTATTAGGAGAATATTGGACTGATTTTGCTGTCTAGGTCGAAGTTTGTGTTGGATTGGATAGTTAATGGTGGTGGTCGTGGAATTGATGAAGGATACAGGAGAATCTGAGTTGTTTTGCTTTCTGAGAAAACCCAATTTATATTTGTCCCCAGAAGTTTTTTGAAAGAAACAGAAAATTCAAAAGGATGAATCAAGCTTTGTTGTTGTTGGTTTCAAAAATGGAAGCTCTCAGAGAAAAAGAGAGATACAACTACTCTATTTTTTATTCTTATGAAATTTGTTTTGTAGCAGGAAAGAGATACCGAGAGTGATGAATAAAATAATTAAAGGTTGAACCATTGATGATGACATGAGAAATTCTTCATTCAAGATTTTTTTTCATGTAAGGGGAGAGGGTGTATGATTTTTGTTTCTGTGTCATGCCGTAAGGTCACAAGAGAGCAAGAGGAGATAAATATGTAAGCTTTAGGGGAAAATACAAATTTTATAGACAGAGATGAAGCCGCTGAAATGATCTTCTGCGGTTGTGATAACTTATGGTATACCTAGCTTCTTTTATTTTGTTTTAAAAACATTTTTAAAAAATCTTACAAATCACCAGTCTCTTAGAAAAAGAAGACCAAAATCATACTTTTAAATTCCTACCAAAAACTTCCAAATCTTCCAAATCCTTATCAAAATCTACAAATTCTATCCAAATTCCACTACATCTTAAACTCCCAGAATTTTCTCAAACTCTCAGTCCAATAAGACCTCCTAAGTTCTGAGTAGGCATTCTGTTTATTAGATAAACAGCAGCTACAAAAGCATAAGACCAGTAGCCTTTAGGCATCGAGGCATGCGTCATGAGGGATAAACCCGTTTCTACAATGTGTCTATGACGCCGCTCAGAAATACCATTATGCTCAGGTGTATGTGGTGGGCTTGTCATATGTGATATGCCATGTGAGGAAAGGAATGCAGCAAGACCTATGTATTCACCCCCATTATCAGAGTATAGTGTTCTTAGCTTATGTTGAAATCGATTTTCAACCAAACTTTTGAACTTGGTGAATACTTCATAAACCTGAGATTTATGTTTTAAAGGATAAAGCCACGTGTATCTAGTATAATGATCTACAAAAAACACATAATATTTGAAACCATCAATCGAAACTACCGGAGAAGTCCATACATCAGAT
>NC_027750.1:27452447-27473735 GCF_000695525.1 Brassica oleracea var. oleracea
GAGGCTGCCATGACTGATGCGGCTGGTGTTGTTGCTGCCATGGTTGAGAAGTCGAGTGTGAAGATGGCCACTGTGAATTAGAGCCGTTGTCTTTGACTATGCGATACTCAGGACAGTATTTTGCACTGTGTCCTTGTGTGCCACAAGCTTGACAACGACCAAGGTATGTCTTGGAGAAGCGATTGTTGTTCTGATGGTTGTTGTGCTGATTGTTGTTGTGTGGTGAAGCTCCTTGCGTGTACCGGTTCTGTTGATGATTGGGAGTGCGAGAATTGTAGCGTGGACGGCTGTCTGCTGCATGTGCCACAATATGAGCTGCAGCTGGTGATTCTGTGCATACAATCATTGCTTCTCTATTGAGTAGCCTTTCAAAAAGTTCATTGAATGAGATGGGCTTGTCACGCCCATTGACTGCATCAATTTCTGGCTTGTACTCTTCACTGAGACCTCCCAAGATATTTTCAGTAAGATCTTCTGGATCCATTGGTTTGCCAAGAAGCGCTAGTTCATCGGCTTTGGACTTGATTCCACGCATGTACTCACTAATCGTTTTCGTACCCTTTGAGCATTTGTTGATCTGATTTTTGAGTTGACGGGTGTGTCCGTGAGTAGGATTCCCAAACGTTTCAGCAAGTGTATCCCAAACTTGTTTCGTTGTATTGGCGGTTGAGACGATGGTTTGGAGTGGTAAGGAGATTGCACCAATAATGGCGCTGTATAACAACCGGTCTTGACGTCTCCAAGGGGCGTAGATTGGATTGAGGCTGGAGACTCCATTGACTTGAATCGTTGGAGAAGGCACATCGTCATCAGATCCGTCAATGAACTGCTGCAGTTCATGACCTTCAAGCAAGGCACGGACTTGTCTTCCCCACATAAGATAGTTCTGATGCGTGAGTTTTGTCACGCTAGACATATTAACAGATAGAAGAGTGGCTTGAGGATCATGTGTATTGAACACAGAGGTTCGCTCAGCAGTAGACTCAGAAGCCATGATGTTTCTTTTGATTTCGTAACAGAGAAGAGTGAAAGAGAAGGTTTAGGCGCCGAGAGAGAAAGAAGAATAGAGAAAGGGAAAACAAAAAAATTAGGTCTAGAACCTATATGGCTCTGATACCGTATTAGCTTTGGAGAACTGATTTTCTATTAAGGTAGAAGGCTCTGTTTATATGTACAGAGATATACAAAGGTGGAAGGTAATATACGATAGTTACTACTGAGACATTACAGGGATTCTAACGTTCTAATAATATTTACTTTCTATATGCTAATATATATAAATGGCATGGTTCACTGCAACGGTTTACTGCTTTGCATAACCAAAGGATATACACCCATGGTTTGGAATCCGTGCACGGGAAAAATCAATTGGGTCGTCGAACCAAGTAGAGCTTACGATGTATACGATAAATTTGCTTTCGGATACGAATACAAGAAATCGTGCTATAACTTCAAAATTTTAAGGATCCAATATGTGTGTGGTCGAGAAACTCATACATATACTACACATGGTAAAGAAATCTATGATTTTAACTCATCTTCATGGAGGACCCTTAATGTCACACGCATATGGCCCTTAATATCTCCTGTGGTATCGCTAAAAGGAAATGCTTACTGGTTTACTTACGAATATAAAGAAGGTTTACGTAATAGTTCCTTACTAAGTTTTGATTTTTCGAAAGAGATATTTGGAAACATTTGTGTACCATTCCAGTTTAACGGTGACTATCTTGTGGAATTATCCGTTATTAGAGAAAATAAACTTGCAGTGCTACTACAGCGTTGGGCATTAGAGATTGAGATGTGGGTCACAGATTATATTGAACCCAATGGTAACGGTGTACCGTGGAATCATTTTTTGGCAGTGGACCTAGGGGTAACAATACCACCAATTTCAGATGTGTTTTCCTATGCGATGAGTTTTTTCATCGATGAAGATAATAAAGTCGGTTTAATATGGGATAATAACATGGATGTTAGGGTATACATTGTTGGTGAAGATTATTACAGAGAAATCGTTGTTGGGGAAAAAGGAATTTGTCTCCCACTTATGTGCTGCTATGTTCCAAGCTTGTTGCAAATATAGGCAAAATCAATTATCTGTTTTAATAAAATAGCCAGATGTTGGTTGTCATCTTGCCTTATAATAGCATAAACAGTGTTTTAAAATGTAACTTAATATTGGTTGCCAATCATATTACCTTATAATAGCATAAACAGTTTTTTTAAATGGAACTTTTAATTATTTTTTAGTTTATAAAATGCATGTTACAGAAGTTACTCATTTGCATTACAGACCATTCTTCTAGTTCAATACAAACTGGTACCTAGCATCAACATGACTTTCAACATCCCAAAGAAACGACCCAAAAGTCACAGCCTCCAAGACAAGCCTCTTCATTCCACCAAAGCTAATCTTTATCTGCTCCTCCTTGGATGAATCAACCGTCCCCTGCGGTGTGATCACAATCTCAGGCTTACCAAACAACGCCTCAGTGTGCTTCTCTACGATCCCAACCGCTTCTCTTGACCTAATGGTAGCGTATCTCTGAAGCGTCTCACTATCAAACGACATCACGTACGTTCTTAACCGGGACGGTTTAATCTCACTCCCAAAGCCCTTAGCACTAACTCCACCCGCAAATGAACCAACCTCCGGGTGAATCGACGTCACATCCTCTGGTTGCTCAACGCTTGATTTACTCTCATCAGCCCCACCAGAACCAGGAAGAAGCTTCATCGTCTTCTCAAGCTGAAACCTTTGGTCCACACGCTTCAAGAAGTATCCATACATGACAGAAGCAGCGTAGACTTGCCCAACTCTGAGTTTGCTTATCTGCGCGACAGAAGTCAAGTCACCAATTCTGCTCCCGAGGATTAAGGCTAGATGGTTGTGAATCATCTCGTACATCTCGGGAGAGTGAAGCTGCTCAAGCTTCTCTACTTTGTTCGGCCAAGTATCAACACGACCAGAGGGATCTGATGATGATGGGGTTATTGATGGTATGAGTGATACGTTAGCTTCCATGAACTTTTGAACCACCAATGCGTATAGAATCTCTTCTAACGTCCTGTGTCTCTCGTTCTCCTTCAACTCAGCTATTCTCCTACACAACAAAAAAAAAAAAAAAACAATTCCCATTCAGAATTAAACACATGTTTAACTCCACTATGTTTTGTTTCTTGGAACCCAAGGTATAACTCAACCTTAGTGGATCATACATAGATTTTAACGAACCTGTAGAGAACGATGTCGGTTCCAGGGACGGACGATGATGAATCTGTGTTCTGTCCCTGAGAGTCACGATCAGTTTGGAGCTGCTCAAGCTGCTGTTCAACAGCAGCAGGGACGAGATGAGGATGGCTCACCAGAATCTGAGAGAGGAACTGACCAGCGGGAGACTCCAGCTGAAGCGGGGCGATAGGTTTGGAGGAAGCGTCATCAGATGCTGCCGAAGCTTTAACCACAAAGCTTCTCCGAGTTTTGGAAGCTGTTGTTGTTGACGTTTGCAATGGTTTTGAGAATCTAGTGAACGCGTTTTGCTGCAAGTGGATGAAAAAAATAGGATTAAACCGACCGGTTATGCGGAATCAGATTGGTTCCGTAAAATCAATTGAACAAAACCGGGGTATGATGTTAGGTTATTTGAATCAAGAGCAAGAGATTCAGGACATACCTTTAGTCGAAGTTGAAGTTTTGAACCAGAAGGTGTGAACCCGCCACTGATCGTAAGGAACATAGATCCAGCACCGTTGCGGGAAGTTTCATGCGGTAAGAGGGGAGATTGGATCAAACTCGCGGTTGCGGCGTCCATGTCTAGTCTCGGACAGAAGAAAGAAGAGATTTTGGTCGGAGAAAAGAGATAAGAAGAGCGACGATGCAGATTACGGAGAGAGAACTTTCGAGAACGGCGAGCTATCTGAATTTTACTTGTAAAATAGACTTTTTTTGGTTTGGTTTGGTTCTTTGATAATACTGCGAATCGGACCCGATTATTTATATCATAAAATGAAATGTGCGACTCGCGGGAAAATAATATTCATTTTCTTAAATTTTGTGACCATGAAATTTATATGAGGTCATTGTGTGTCCTTTGATGTACAACAGCAGATATTATTCTCATAAATCGATTTTTTTTTCAAATCAGATTTCTGAAAAATTAGTTAAAATATATTTCTATAGTATTATGAAGTCAGGAGCTTATTCTAAGATTTGGTTGTATAGTGATTTGGCTGTAGCTTATACAAAATTTTCCCACATTTGCATACATCAGATCATGATTATTGGTAAAACCCTAAATGGGATCTTCAGGAATTTCTTCTTTTTTTTTTCTTTTTTTTTAAAAAATTAAAAAATAAACTAATCGTGGGCTGCCATATGTCGGTGGAATCCGCAAACAGTGCAAAAATTTTCCAAAGATCGATTCTTATTTCGTGATTCTGGAGACTGGTTTTTAAAATTTTTGTGGAATCCATGAGTCAGTTTAAAAACCTCCTTTAGAAATCAGTTATATTTATGCTCTAGTGGGTCTCTTACGAAAACTAAACGAGAAAATTAGAGTCAAAAATTGAGAAAGTAAGGCCAACGATGAGACGTTGAGAGCCACCAACTGGCTCTTGTGTCCATTCCCATTCACACGTATTTGATTACCGCTCAAACGTTTGTCTAAGTGTGACGTATGTGTTATTGGGTCCACTAGTCCATTAGATATTCTACTGGGGCCCATAAAACACTACACCCAATCTTAGCCTCACAGGTGGATTCCGTTAGTGTTCGCACTTACATAGTGGGTTTTTGGTTAGATAGTGGGTTTTTGTTTTTTTTATGGTTATAGGGTGCAAATTCTCAATAAATTATAAGATACAGAAATGCATTGTTAATTTACAAATGATTAAAACTAAAACAATTATTTGTGTCATTTTTTTTATAACGCTGATTTATTATGACATTACATTTATGAGAAATACTACATAAACGATTCAACAACCGACAATACTATCTGCCTTATGAAGATCTACGCCTAACTGCATCATCTGAGCCGGTCTATGAAGATCCACTCCTGACCAGATTTACTTGCACCTTGTTGAAAATCTCTTGTAAGCCTTTCTTCTGTAGTCTTCATTAATAAATCGCTCTCTCCATTACTTGAAACCTGGATTTCCTGTAATCTGCAAGAAATTACATAGTTTGGGATTCGAACCCCAGACCTGGGTGTAGAAGCTTTTAAACCTTAACCAGTAGGTTACGGTGCTTCCACTTATTTGTGCCATTAGTTAGTTAATTAACTAGGAACTATCCTTGTAACAGCTTCAATAATTTTCCCACGTGGTCATGACGAAGTTCATGTTGGATAAGCTTGATTTATAAGTTTCCTTTTCTTATTAGAGTTATGTTTATCTATAAGATTAGGAGATATGATTGTGATTATACTATTAGAATTAGGATATATCTAGTTCTATATATATGGAGATGCATTGTGTTGTTGCATAACATATAATTTGTGATTTGAGCTTGTGATTGATTGAATAAGAGAAGGACTTCTCATTAAGGTTGTGATTCTATATTTGGTATCAGAGTAAACTAAGAACTTCGAAGCTTACTCACAGCCATGGCCGACATTAAGGAGGAGATCGTGACGACCAAGGACACCGGGCCTGCCACCATCAAATTCCCGATGCTAACTTCCTCAAACTACACTATCTGGTTGATGAGAATGAAGATTGCTCTTAAAGTCAGTGAAGTTTGGGAAACTATAGACCCAGGAACAAAAGATGAGAAGAAAAATAACATGGCTATTGCGTTTTTGTTTCAATCCATACCGGAAGCTTTGATCTTACAAGTAGGCGATATAGATACAACAAAGGGAGTATGGGATGCGATAAAGGCGAGACATGTTGGAGCTGAAAGGGTAAAGGAAGCTAGGTTACAAACCCTAATGGCGGACTTCGATAGGCTCAAGATGAAGGATGAAGATACAATCGATTCCTTTGCCGGCAAGCTATCCGAAATCTCTTCTAAATCTGCTTTTCTAGGCGAGATAATAGAAGAACCAAAGCTGGTTAAAAAATTCTTGAAGATCTTGCCAAGGAAGAAGTTTATTCATATTGTTGCATCTCTTGAGCAAGTTCTTGATCTCAACACAACAAGCTTTGAGGACATTGTCGGACGGTTAAAGGCGTATGAAGAAAGAGTCACCAAAGAGGAAGAAGCAACAGATGGCTCCGAAAAATTGATGTATGCTAACTCAGACTCGAGCACTGAAAGCTATGGAACGAACAACCGTGGTCGAGGACGTGGCGGTCGATCAAAATGGAGAGGAAGAGGTCGTGCCCGCGGAACGTTCCTACAACAGCGAGAAGCGTATAGGCAGGGACAAGGCGGAGATCTTTCTCATATCACGTGCTTTAAGTGTGATAAGCTTGGACATTACGCTTCGGACTGTCCTGATAAAGTCCTAAAGCTTCAAGAGACCGTTGAGAAAAGGGATGATGACACACACGAGGCTGACACTCTCATGATGAATGAAGTCGTATATTTAAATGAGAGGAAGGTGAATCCAAAGAAGTTTGAGGCTGAATCAGATACGGTAGACGTGTGGTATCTTGATAATGGCGCCAGTAACCACATGAGTGGTAACCGCATGTTCTTCTGCGAACTAGATGATACCGTCACTGGAAAAGTGCAGTTTGGTGATGACTCGAAGATTGACACAATGGGTAAAGGCTCGATTCGGTTTATCACCAAAGGAGGTGAAAAGAAAGTGTTAAATAATATTTACTACATACCAGCCTTGCGTAGTAACATTGTGAGCTTGGGAAAAGCTACGGAAGTCGGGTGTGAGGTACGTAAGAAGGAAGACACTCTAAGTCTATTCGATCGAGAGGTCAGTTGATGATCAAGACAACAAGAACAAAGAACCGATTGTATAAAGTTACTTTACAAGTTGATAGAATACTTGAGTGTCTCCAAGTGAAGGATCATGGCGAAAGCACTATATGGCATGCTCGTTTGGGTCACATCAGCAGAGAAACGATGAGGATGATGGCTAACAAGAACCGTGTCGAGGTATTACCTGATCTCAGCTGACACACAGAACCTTGCATGTCGTTCTTACGCGGGAAACAAACGCGAAAGCCCTTCCTGCAAGCAACGAGCTATCGAGCAACGACACTTCTTGAGCTTGTTGCCGACCTTTGCGGACCTATTACTCCATCAACACTATCACACAACAGATATGTCTTCGTTCTTATTGACGATCACTCGCGTTATATGTGGACGGTACTAATGAACAAGAAGAGTGAGGCCTTGGAGAAGTTTAAACGCTTCAAGAGCCTTGTTGAGCAAGAAACACATACAAAGTTGAAGTGTTTTCAAACAGACAGGAAGGGGGTGAGTTCACTTCCCACGAGTTTCAAGCTTATTGCGAGAAACATGGTGTTAATCGACATATGACTGCACCGTACACACCACAGCAAAACGGAGTAGTAGAGCGTCGCAATCGAACCCTTTTAGAGATGACTAGAAGTATTCTAAAGCATATGAACATGCCAAATCATCTCTGGGGGGAAATCCATACGACATGCTACATACCTGATCAATAGGGTTTCGACAAGATCATTAGATGGAAAGACTCCATACGAGGTTATGAAGGGAAGAAAACCGAATCTGTTGCATCTGAAGGTGTTCGGGTGTGTTTGCTACGCAAAAACTGAGACGGTCGGAAGAAAGAAGCTCGACGATAGGTCTAGAGTTCTGGTCCATCTAGGAACAGAGCCAGGGTCTAAAGCATACCGTCTGTTTGATCCTTTGAGCAGTAGGATTGTTGTGAGCCGTGATGTTTTGTTCGAAGAGAGAAAGCAGTGGAGATGGAACGATAAGAATGTCACAAAGGAGCTTGACAATGGCGAATTCGAGTTGATTTTGAGAAGCCGAGGCAACTATGATCACGAGGCCGGAGGATCATCTGAAGTGGGTGAGGACGTTGAAGGATTTGATGATGACAACGATCGAGACAGTCACGACGAAGACGATGGTGAGAACCATGTTGGTAACGATGATGATGAAGAGAACGGTGACGATGATGATATGATGTAGACGATATCCCCTTAAGAAGATCAACTAGAGACTATAACAAGCCTCCTTATCTCGACGACTACATTCTACTTGCAGAAGTAGAAAGTGAACAGCTACTGATGATCATAAATGACGAGCCGTGGAACTTCAATGACGCTAAAGAGCTGAAAGTTTGGATTGATGCTTGCAAGGATGAGATTTCGTCAATTGAAAAGAATAAAACGTAGGATCTTGTTGAGCTACCTGCAGGTATCAAACCTATTGGCTTAAAGTGGGTGTTCAAGATCAAACGTAATGCAGATGGAACTATCAGTAAGTACAAGGCACGCTTAGTAGCCAAAGGGTATGTGCAACGACATGGCGTAGATTATGATGAAGTGTTTGCTCCGGTGGCTCGTATTGAAACAATCCGAATGATCATTGCGTTGGCCGGGTCACACGGTTGGGAGATACACCACCTCGACGTCAAAACCGCTTTTCTTCATGGAGAACTAAAAGAAGAAGTGTATGTTACACAACCGCAGGGTTTCATTGTTGTTGGACAAGAGCACAAAGTCTACAAGCTTAAGAAAGCTCTTTATGGCTTGCGTCAAGCACCTAGAGCGTGGAACATAAAGCTTAATGAGATATTGCGGAGTCTACGCTTCCAACGGTGCTCAAAGGAGCCTTCGCTCTACCGTAAAGAAGAAAGTCGCGAGATCCTTATAGTGGTAGTATATGTCGATGATCTATTGGTTACCGGCTCTTCGCTTGAAGCGATACTAGAGTTTAAACGAGAGATGGCTACCAAGTTCGAGATGAGTGACCTCGGAAAGCTGACTTACTATTTGGGAATAGAGGTTATACAATATGAAGGCGGTATCATACTTAAGAAAGATAGGTATGCTCAGAGAATACTTGAAGAGATCGGTATGAGTTCATGTAATCCGACTCATGTACCATTGGAGATGAACGCAATATTTTCGAAAGCACCTAACGAGGAGAAGGTTGATGCAAAAGAATATCATCGAAGTATTGGATGTTTGCGTTACTTACTACATACGCGACCAGATTTATCTTTTAGTGTTGGAGTTTTGAGTAGATACATGCATGAACCCAAGGTCTCTCACGCTGCGGCTTTGAAACAAATCCTTAGGTATCTACGAGGGACGTGCTCTCTTGGACTTCATTACACACGAGGAAGCGGGACTAAGCTATTAGGTTATAGTGATAGTTCTCATAACGTGGACACAAACGACGGCAAGAGCCCTTCAGGACATATATTCTATCTTGGAGAGAGCCCTATAACTTGGAGTTCGACAAAGCAAGAGATAGTAGCATTATCATCGTGTGAAGCCAAGTTCATGGCTGCGACTGAGGCTGCTAAGCAGGCGATCTAGCTTCAGGAACTCTTGAGCGAGGCCGTCCGTGAAGATAGTAAACCGGTGGTCATCAAGGTCGATAATAAATCTGCTATTGCACTTACAAAGAATCCGGTATTCCATGGTAGGAGCAAGCACATTCATAGGACGTTTCACTTTATAAGAGAGTGTGTTGAAAACGAGCTTGTTGAGGTCGAACATGTTCCGGGCACTGAACAAAAGGCTGACATTCTTACCAAATCACTTGGAAGAATAAAGTTTAAAGAAATGAGAAAGCTTATTGGAATGAAAGATGTGTGTGAAGATGACTTCAAGTTTAAGATGGAGAATGTTGGATAAGCTTGATTTATAAGTTTCCTTTTCTTATTAGAGTTATGTTTATCTATAAGATTAGAAGATATGATTGTGATAATACTATTAGAATTAGGATATATCTAGTTCTATATATATGGAGATGCATTGTGTTGTTGCATAACATATGATTTGTGATTTAAGCTTGTGATTGATTGAATAAGAGAAGGACTTCTTATTAAGGTTGTGATTCTATAGTTCAAACCGAACAATTATTAGAAGAACACACACTCTTCTCCAACTTTGTCTTCTTAACTTCTTTCTCACCTTTTGTTCGATTTGCTCAACACACACAGCTTCACGTGCTATCTTCTACCTTTATTAACTTCGTTTTGAACGCTCTGTCCACAGATATATTTTCTACACTCTCCCGATCAAATCTGTTCCTCAATGGCATCCATGAGTTTCGCCTTAAATCGCTTCGGTGCTAAAACCACCTTATCACCCGACTTTGAACACTCCTCTAGCCAGAGTTTTCGACCGTCGACTAGAGTCGGACTTAAGATCACCTCTTCTTCCACCGCCACCGAGTCAGAGCCTGATCTCAGTGTCACAGTGAACGGTCTGAAAATGTCGAACCCTTTCGTGATCGGGTCGGGTCCACCAGGTACCAACTACACCGTCATGAAAAGAGCCTTTGATGAAGGCTAGGGTGGCGTCATTGCCAAAACCGTAAGCTTTCTTTTAATTCCCCAGAAAAAAAAAAGATTTTGACTTTTCTGTTTTAACTTTTACCATAGATGACGTTAGAAACTGATAGTATCGAGAACAGAGGATATAGTTTGGGCCTCTATGCAGTGATGCAACCTGTCGGGCTTGTGGTCAAGCATCGGAAACGATATGTCATGTGCTCTTCACCTGTCCTACTGCAGTTGAAGCTTGGAGACTAGCAGGAATTCAACCTCCCCCAGCTGGTTTCTCCCAAACCTCTGTTTTTCTTAACCTTCATTTTTTGGTGGCAGCATCTAAAAAGCAACTGAGTGATCATAGCAATTTAAAAGCTTTTCCTTGGATTCTTTGGAGTCTTTGGAAAGAGAGGAATGCTCTAGTCTTTGAAAGAAATCGCATCACACCTCATTCAACGATCGCTAAAGCTCTGGAGGAAACTGAGATATGGTACCAGCTTCTGTGTAATGACCATCCTCCACACACGACAACGGCCTCTCCCAACGCTCCCCATGGTGCGTGGAAAAAACCTCCGGCTGATGTTGTCAAGTGTAATGTAGGTATGGCTTGGGAGGCATCTGATTATATAAGCGGCTCTAGTTGGATAGTAAGAGATTGCCAAGGAAAAGCCCTACACCACAGTCGTCAGGCTCTCCTTGGTTCTTCTTCTAAAATGGAATCTGACCTTAGATCCCTACTTTGGGCTGTTCAAGCAATGGGAGACTTGCGCCACAAGAAGGTTTTCTTTGAAGCTTCCTCGGTAGAAGTTCGTGAATCCTTACTAAACCCCTACAGATGTCCTACTCTCTCATCTTTGATCCTGAAAATCCTGGAGCTCCTTTATTGCTTTGAGAAGTGGACTATATTTCATGTGACAGACCAAAAGAATAAGGTGGCCAAGACAATCGCAGAAAGTGTTATATCTGGTTCCCGGGTCCAATCATATGTCGCTTCTGGAAGTCCTCATTGGCTCCATCAAATGATCCTAGAAGACGCAAGAAGTGTTTGACCCCCTCCTGCTTAAAAAGGTTACTGGCTCAGGCCATTCATAACCTAGTTTCTGATCTCTCTGATCCTTGCTTCAAAGTACCTACTGGTACTGTTTAGTTTATGTGATCTTTTATGCTTCTCTTTTTTCTTCTATGTCATTTGTATCACTCAGGGGTTTTCCCTAACTCTCGATCCTTTTATGGGTCCTCTTATATTGAAGTTTTCAGTGTTGAAAAAAAAGTCTGGGGCCTCTGGGCATTTGGTTCCGGTTCTAGAGATTTGGATATTTTTTAGAAAATTCAGAAAATTATATTTGGTTTGTATTTGGGTGTTGGTTTGGTTAAGATAACAAATTAACCAAAGTAATTTATATCGTGTGTGATTGTAACTGTATGGTTCAGGTGTCACTAGACGCATCAAAAGTCATCAACCTAATGCCTCGATACGCCAGGCTATGAACCGGTTCAGCCAAAACAGATGTAATCGGGTGGCAGAACATAGAACTCATCAGTGACCGGCCTCTCGAAACCATGCTCAAAGAGTTCAAACAGCTGAAACAAGAGTACCCTGACCGGATCCTCATCGCTTCCATCATGGAGGAGTACAGCAAAACCGGATGGGAAGAGCTATTGACCGCGTTGAGCAAACTGGTGTTGTGAGTTTGAGTTTTACCCAACCCACAGGTTCTTAATATGTTAAATAGAGTGATTGTTTTGTAGGATGCATTGGAGATCAACTTCTCGTGTCCTCATGGTATGCCAGAGCGCAGAATGGACGCAGCTGTTGGACAAGACTGTGCGCTTCTTGAGGAGGTTTGCGGATGGGTTAATGCTAAAGCTACAGTTCCTGTGTGGGCTAAGATGACTCCTAATATTACTGACATAACAGAGGTCTGACTCCTAATGCTAAAAGTTCTGTTATTGCTACTCTGTTTTGCTGCTTTAACCATGTCCCAACATTTATTTAGCCGGCGAGGGTATCTCTAAAATCAGGATGTGAAGGGATCTCAGCCATCAATACAATCATGAGTGTGATGGGAATTGATCTGAAGATGCTGCATCCTGAGCCATGCGTTGAAGGGTTAGCTTTAGCATTCTTATAATGTCAAAGTTTTAGAAACTCTTGCACTGTCTTATGGTGTTACTTTTACTACTCAACTCCAGGAGGCTACTCTTATAAGGCTGTTCGCCCGATTGCGCTTGCCAAAGTTATGAACATTGCGCAAATGATGAAAGATGAGTTTAATGAGAATGATTGCTCACTTTCGGGTATTGGAGGTGTTGAAACTGAATATGATGCAGCTGTGTTCATTCTCCTCGGATCAAATACTGTACAGGTGACTTAACTCTACACCACCCTCACTTTTACTTTTTGGACTCTTACTACCTAAGAAACTCAGTTATTGCTTTTGGTTGGAAGGTGTGCACCGGTGTGATGGTACATGGCTATGGTCATGTGAAAATCCTCTGCGCTGAGCTTCAAGATTTTATGAAAGGTTGAGGAAATATAATAGGAGCGTCCTCCACGAAGAATAATAGGAGTGTCCTCCACGTCCTCTGCCCCGATAGTAATTGTTGTAGTCGTGATTATACTCGCGATTTCCTTGGTCCGGGTGGTAGTAATTGCTCTGCTCTCCTTGATGTCTACCTTGATTGTTTCCTTATGTATTTGCGTACATTAATTTTCCTTTATCATCCTCTTCTGGTTCTTCTTCACAGATACGTTTTTCATATGCCTTTAATCGCCCAAGAATATCTTCAAAACTTGTTGTAGAAAGATCAAGTACTTGCTCAAGAGATGCAACAATATGTATATATTTTTTTCGAGGAAGACTCATCAAAAACTTCTTAACAAGCTTTGTTTCTTCAATAGCTATTCCTAGCACAGCTGATCTTGACGCCAATTCAGATAACTTTCCTCCAAAGTCATCTATGGTCTCTGTCTCCTTCATCTTTAAGCGATCAAACTCGGTCATTAAGGTTTGGAGTCTTGCCTCTTTGACTCTATCAGCTCCTACATGCCGAGTTTTGATAGCATTCCACACTTGTTTTGCTGTCCCAAGCTCTCCAACTTGCAATATAAGGCTTTCCGGGATTGACTGAAACAGAAGAGCTAATGCCATATCATTCTTCTTGATGTTTTCGGATTCTGTCTCCACGGCCTCCCAGACCTCATGAACTCTAAGTGTTATCTTCATCCTCATGGCCCATACTGTATAATTAGTTGCAGTGAGCATAGGACATTGGATGGACGATGGTCCTCCTCCTTCATGTCTTCCGGTTACTGCAACTATATCACCCATTTGTTTGTTTGGCTCTGATACCAAATCTAGAATATAAGTCTCAAGAACACGATCTCAATAACACGAACTCGATTAACAAGACTAACTCTCTTATTAATATCTTAAGGAAACTCTCTCAAAACCTTAAGTTCTCAAACTCATAAAACTCATAAGTTATGCAACACCCTTGCATCTCTTTATATATCACTCACACTTTCCTAATCTCATTAGGTTTAACATATTTGATAGTTTCCTATTCTATAACTCAATAGAATTAGATTCCTTGCTCCTCGAGTTAACTTCAAGCTTATCCAACACTTACTACCTGAGAAACTCAGTTATTGCTTTTGGTTGGAAGGTGTGCACCGGTGTGATGGTACATGGCTATGGTCATGTGAAAATCCTCTGCGCTGAGCTTCAAGATTTTATGAAACAGCACAACTTCTCTACTATAGAAGACTTTAGAGGGTATTAGCAACTTTTTCTTCATTTTTTTATCCTCACTCTTGCTGTTGACTTGCTTGTTTGTTTGTCTTTGGCACAGGCATTCGCTTCAGTACTTTACAACACATACAGATTTAGTCAAGAGACAGAAAGAAGCTATTGAGCAGAGAAAAGCTGAGAGGAGAGGCTTGAAATCTGATAAAGATTGGACCGGAGATGGGTTCGTGAAGGAGACTGAGAGTATGGTTTCTAACTAAGTGATGGACCCAAAATACTTAAATAAAGTTAGGAACTTCCTTCACAGCCAAATGGCAAAGGCTCTTCCTTTCTATCGTTTCACATCAACTTCTCACTTGAAAATAAAAGAAAACTAAAGTTGATTTTATCTTATGTTCTTCTAGTTGTATATCGTTTGTTTAATGTATCCGTTGTCACCATTTATTCAAAGACCTTTTACTGTTGTGACATTGTTCTACCACTGCCTCTCCATGGAACAAGTGTTTGTCATCAGATTAGAGCATGGACATTTTTTTGAACGGAATTAGAGCATGGACTAAGAGGTTTTTCTTGGCTTAAACATTTATCTTTTCCTTGAATCAAGTTTATTGTTCTACAACATGTTCCAGCTGAAAATGGAAATGAAGGGACCAACCATCATCAGTAAAACCACTTTAGCATCAGAAATTAAATCAAACAACTTACATTTCATATATACACTGCAGAATGTTTAACATAAATCATTAACTTTTAAGCAATATATAAGTGAAATTAAACACTTGATTGGTTGGTAATCTGTTGGGAATCACCTGATTTGAATGGAACAACTGTTTCAACATAACTCTTATAAGTTTAATTCTATGACAAAACAACTTTCTAAATGAAGTTATCTTACAATTTGGTTCTTCTTGGTTTACTGGAATTGAAAGTGGAGTGTCAGTTTGAAGCACTATCCAATACCAGTAAATGACTCTTGATAAGCTCGATGAAAATTTGAAGGATCAAATCCTAAAATGGACCACAAGGGGTCAAAAAAATCTAAAATGATCCACTCATAATTTCTATTTATTTTACATTAAACTTTAAATATAAAACAAAAGTAAATAACTGAAAAACCAGAAGACATTAACTTATTTACAACCCGTGTCACTATTATCCTACCCAAAATCCGACCCATTTTCTGACCCAGAATCCGACCCATTTGTAACCTTACATCCCCAAATCAAAACACAATCTCTTTCACCTCCCACAATCCAATTTTGTTGTTCTTGTTTTTAATCCAGATTTATATTATTGTTTCCTTGTTCTTATCCCAAATCGATCGACCTATTATCATCCTTAATCGATTTACTCTTATCTGAATCGAATTTCATCTTCGTTGTAAAAAATTCGCGTCAAAAAAGAGCACAGAGTATTAATAATATAACTAGTACAACTCAAACTAGTATAACTAGTACAACTCAAACCAGTACATCTAGTATAACTAGGGTGAGTATAACCACTATAACTAGTACAACTAGAACGCATATAACTAGTATAACTTTGCAATTAGTATAGTGATATTTGGTTTTTGTTTTCAGCTTATTAATAATGTTATAGAAGATGATGATGCAGAACCAATGAAAAATTGGTACAATCCTCCCACCTAGATGTGTTAAAATATCTTAATAGTTTGTTTTCTATAATATATAATTTAGATAATGAATTTGTTTTACTAGTTGTACTATTTAGGAAAAAATCATCTTCATTCTTTTTGCTCTCGAAGCAGAAGAAGGTAGTTGCAAAGCCAGAAAAATTATATTAGGTTAAGATGTGTTTTGTAATACCCTATAATACAGCTAGAAGGAGTATAACATGTATAATTAGTAAAACCGAAACGCGTATAACCAGTACAACTCTGCAACTAATATGGTTATATTTTGTTTTTTTTCAGCGTATGAATAATGCGAGAAAAGAGAATTATGTATAAAAAATGAGACATGTTATTCTAATCTTTTCTCACATGTATGAGTCAAAATACATGAATATTTTGTTTTACATAATATTTATTAAGATAATGATTTTTTTAATTGGTTGTGGTAGTTGTAGTGTGGGGTCTCAAAAGTTGCAGTATAAGAAGATTTAAAAGAGTATAATGCAAAGATGATGTAGAAGCCCTCACGGGTTTGAAAATGATGGATAGGCTTCATGTTTGGTGTTTGTACTATGACAATAGTAGTCCAACTTGTGTACCTGGTTTATATATGGTAGTAGTACCAATGTTTTGATATTAAAAATGACATACCAATGTTAGTTGTATTTTTGTATTTGATTTCAAATAACTTTTTATTCTTATGTTTTGCAAATTATATGATGATATTAAGTTGTACCACTTAAACCAATATTACATATCTTGTATATGGGCTATATGTTTAGTTTTATTAGATTACCAGTTGTACCATCTTCTATAACTCACTCCTTTAGCAATTTCAAGATTTAACTTATATTACCATCATATTAAACTTTTAAATACATTCATTACACTAACATTAATTTAAAACGTGATGCACATTTAAAGCAATACTAAATAAAATAACAATATAGTTGTGCTAGTTTTTTTGAGTTGTAAAACAATAACGGCTGCTCCGGATTAGAAATCTCCAAGTTTCACTATTCTCTGCATGCATATCTCCAAGAGCCATTCAACCTACTTCGAACCTGAAAATGACTCGAAAAAGACTAGAGAGACTCGATAAAAACTTGAAAACAATTTAGAAAACATATATACAATCTGTCAGAAAACACAATATATCACAAAACGGCCTCGTAACATTGACATTAACTTAAACTAACGATTTCTGAAAGTTAGATTATGTTTTTTTTTCCAAATAACATGGTTAATCAAGTAAACAAACAGTTAAAGTATACGGTAAATTATGTAAACTTATGTGATGGTGTAATAATTGTCAAAAAAAAATTCATAAATTTTTGTAGGAAAGTTACAACTACTTCATTTAATATTAAACCATAATGTATAAAACATGATACACGAAACGTGATGCACAATACAAAATGAAATAACATAGTTGTACTAGTATATTTGAGTTGTACCGATTTGTGCACAGTTGTACTAGTTTTTTAATTGTACTGGTTTGTACATAGTTGTACTTTAGCAGTGAAATCGAAAAAACTAGTTGTACCACATAAGATTTAAACTTACTTCAGTTGTACCACTTATTTATGTGTACATGCATTTGCTCCAATAAAATGAAATCATCAATTTTGTTAAAATACATTTCATGTATGTTTTCCAAAAATTATGTGTACAAATAAGTTAACAAACCTTAAAAGTATAAGGTAGATCATGTAAACTTATGTGATGGTGTAAGAACTACAAAAAAAACAAAAAAATATTAAAATAATAAGAAAACTATCTAAATATTTACCAAAATGGTCATTTGATTGTTTTTTTTTCATATGGAATACCCAATGAAATATATAAATTTCAGAAAATGAATAGTTGTACTATTTATACCAATACTACTTGTATGATAAATAAAGCGTAGATGTACCAGTTATATCAGTATATATAATGGTATGGTTTGATATATAGTTGGACCAGTTATACCAGTTGTATCAGACTGGTTTACATTTTACACTAATTACAGAAGTTATACTAGTAATATTGGTTGACATATGATTATACCACTTGTTTATGTGTCCAGACTATGTTTAACATATTATGGAATCATAAATTTTGTAAGAATATAATCAGTGTATGTTTTTCCAAAATAATGTGACTAAACAAATAAATATAATTTGTAAAAGTATGGACAATGTATGTTTTTCAAAAATAAAATGGCTAAGCTAATAAATAAACCTTAACAATATAAAGTAGATCTCGTAAATTTATAGGATGAAGTAATAATTATAAAAAAAATATTAAATAAATTGTGAATTTAGTTGTATCAAACTAAGACAAAGCAAAAATTGTAACTTGAAAAAGAGGAACAACCACCTTGAAGGCAGCCACATGTAAACTTTTTATTTATCTTAAGTAAAGTCTTAAAGAATGGAACTTTTTTGCAACACCTTGACAAAATCATGCATGCTTTGTACTTCCAACATAACACTCTTTCCACTATCTCCGCAAACATTAGGTTGTAAATTTTCTGACATTTTCATCTTCATCCCCTGTAACCAATGCTTCAACACCGTACCTAGCATTCAAAAACTCCACCACCGCAAGAGTAAGCACCAGCTTATTGAAATTCAAAACATCAAACACATTTAAACTCCTCTACGTCAACTTCCTTAGCATTCCTATATTCCTATTCCTATATTCCTGCTCGACTTCGCCACGTTCTCCTCCACATCAACCATCAAAAGTATTGTTTTCCCCTTCAGATCCAACCCCCATCTCGTCATCGCATCCAAAAACTTTTTCTTCCTCGGCTTCTCGAACCTACCAATAAACTCCTTCACCACAATCGCGCCTCCCGACGCCTCTGCGTTCGCTATCACCGTCGATATCGCCAGCCTCTTCTCCATCGCGTCCAAGGTAGCAACCCTTCTAATTATCTCATACGAGAGAGAGAAGATCGGCGAGACGTACCTCGACCTCAGAACCGCATCGGAGGAAATCATGCGCTCCGTTTTCCACCACGCCATCGTGACAGACTTGCAAAACAAGCGGCAAGGGACGGCGTCAACGTTGACTTGCGGTGAAGTACGCGGCGGCAGAATCAAGCCTCGTGGAAGATATATGAAGGTCACAACAGAATTTGATCCCCTCGTGGAGGAGATATGAGGGCACGGCGACTGACGGAGAGAACATGCTGCGATGATAAATCATAGTTCGGTGGAGGCGCAATGGTTCAATGAAGAATTCGAGCTTCAGTCATGAGAGAGAGAAGACCACGCTGGAAGAAGCGCCGATGCAGATGTCATGTAATCGATTTCACACCGCAAATCTAAGCAGTTGGGACCGGAGACGTCGTGTGTTGCTGTGGAGGTTTACGATACGCCGCGAAGAAGAAGACCTAGAAGAAAAGAAAGGAGACGACGCCGTAGAGCTTTTGTTATAAATTTTGTTTAATTTGTTAATTTCACTAAGGGTATACAAGTAATTTACATATTATAGGTCCATACAGATTTTTTTAGGAGACTATAGATTTTTTTTTGGACAATTGGTCTATTATAGATTTTTGTCCAAATTTGAAGGTTCCGGTTTTTATTGTTAACAAACCAATAGATTTGGGCGTTTAGTTACCCATTGGAATTTAGATTAGGCATTTCACATTTTTTTGTTCTAATTTATATCATATCCTAAGTTTCATTCTAAAAATTTGGAAGTATGGACCGGGTTTGGATATAACACATCAGTTTCAATTATAATTCGTATCACATCCTAAAACTCATAAAATAACCATATTTCATTTGGATGCGGATTATATTGGTTCGGTTTGAATATAGTCGAAGTAAAATATAAAATTTAATAGGAAAATATAAGAAATAAATATTTATTTATATATAATTAGGTATTATCGGTATTTATTTAAATTTTAAATATTTGTTTTTAGATATTATACAAAAGAAGTACAGAATTGAATATTTGAATTACATGTTTATGTTTCAAATATTTATTTTGCATATTAGTTTGGATATTTAGATCGGTTTCTTCAAATTTTTTGGATTTTTGGATTTTTGGATTTTTTGTTTTATCTGTTAGGGTTCGGTTAATAACACTTTAGGTTTGAATATGTTTTGTAACACCTTACAAGGTCCATTCGAGTTTTTATTTTTTACATTTTGGATGGGATACAAATCATTTTTGTCGGTTCATGTTCGGTTCGGATTACGGATTTTATGCTCATATCTATCGACCAATTTGGAGGTTCGTATATATAGGAATTAAAATCACATGCAACGAAATAAACTTGTTCAGATAGAAAATATATAAAGTTTCAGACATCATTTTATTTATTTTTTTTTTTATTTTTTTTTCAAAAGACATCATTTTATTCTACATAAAAATAAGACCAACGATAATGCCCAAATATTAAAACAGATACAACGTGGAATACTCATACAGTACGGACGATAGTTTTCAGGCAACGATATTTTCGTCTCCATTGTCTCGAACGGCTTTTTTTATGGAACTGTAATACCTGCACATCCAGAACGCAAATTCATGATACTGATTGTTTGAAACCCCAATTATGTTTGGACTTGCTTGGGAAAAACACTTTTTCTTTTATTTTTAATCTAACTTCCTATTCTTTTTCTTATAAGATGTTATAACAAAATATTAACGCAAATGTGAAGCATTACGTTGGCGTATATGGTTACAGTTAACAAAAGAAATTATTTAAAACACTAAATATAATGATTTGGCTTAGTGATTTTAGTTAGAAAATATGTAAATGCGAATAAAAATGAACACTATACATCTACCATCAAATTAATTAATATGTATATACTAAGATAAGACATGATAAATTTATATAAAAATTATTTAAAAAATATTATACGGAAAAATAAATTTATATTCTTGACTAAATTAATATTTTGTTCTTTAAACAATTTTTTTAACTTTTTGTTAATTACATAATTTGTTTACTGATGAGCTGATCCCATTTTTAATAAAATTTTAGGTCAAAAAATCACTTACCGCATAAGAACCTAACGTTTAGGTCGAAAAATCTAGGGTTTATTTGATTACAATGAAACTACGTCAGCTCGGTTTTATATCATGATTTAGTAATTTAAGAATTAGTTATGGTTATGAAAAGTTTACGTTCACGTGTCAATCCTATTCATCTTCAATATTTTTCATTTTTTCATCTTGGTTATTGTTCAATATAAATATTGATTTTGAAGTTTATTCTCATTTTGTTTGTTTGTTTTGACCTGAGATTTAGAAAATGCTTATGATTTAAAATAATTAAAGAGATACATACTTGGGTTAAGATCTGCACTTTTTGCAGAATAAATAATTTATATTTGTTATTTTTTTATGTTTTTCTGCATATTATGAAATAATAAAATAATAAGTATATATATAGTAAATAACTAACAAATCAGTTACTATTATGTAATAAATTGGCGTGTGCATATAAATCAAACTATCACTCTTGTTTATT
>NC_027750.1:27473845-27479277 GCF_000695525.1 Brassica oleracea var. oleracea
AATATTTATTAAATGAAGTTTCTACTCATATGATTTTATGATTATTTATGTATTTATGTAACAAAAATTTACACCAACGATTTTTTTTTTAATGTGGGATAATTTCAATAATTTATAATCATTTAAAAAACAATGAAGATTTCAAAATTAAAATATTAACTTTTAAATATATGTTCAATGAAAATATAAAAATATAAGTATACATTTTCATACGCTGTATAGTTTAATTTAAACGATATGAAATATATATATATATACAAACATAAAAACCTATTAAAATAAAATTATTTCTTCATATGGTCTTATAATCATTGTATCTTAATATAGAAAAAAAATTAAACCTTGATCATAAAAGTTTATATGAGACTTTTAAAAATTTTAGTAATTTATACTCGTATTGAAAAATTCAAAATACAATATATACAAAAAAATCTAGATTTTTATTATATGATTAATGTAATTATGTAATTTATTTTAATAATAAAGAAATAAACAAAAATGATAAAAAAGTATACAGATTGTTATCAAATATTTATTGTTTAAAATTATTAATTGTTATATATATATTTTAATCACATTAGGTAATTGCGTAGGTTTTATTTAAGGAAAACATGTGAAACAATAAATATTTGATATATGCGACCAACTATAGCCTGCAAAATATTATTTTGCTAGAGAGTATAATTTTTAAACTATAGTTTATATAAGGTGCTCTAGAATTCTTTGAAATAAGATTTAGAAGGTATACACAAGTGTCATATATGATATGTTTTTATAAAAAAATTTACAAAATTTAGGTTATAACTTTTTATCCTCGATTAATATATAGGGGGATATATACACTTACTTCCACATTTGGTACCGCGGGCTACATATCGACCGCATTGACGAATTACCCCAACAGCGTAGTTGACATCGATGAGAGCCGCTCTTTGTGGTGTTACAGAAGGACAAACGCACCACGCTGGAGTCGTTCTTATTCTACGACAACATTCAGCGGGGGGAGCCTGCCTAAAAATTAATATCTTGCACGCGTCAATTAACAAGCGACGTTGAGCATGGCAGTAGGTTTCTGCAACGGTGAGTTCGAGGCAAAAACTGGAAATCATCATTAGTAAGATCAGTGACTTCAACATAGTTCTACTCTCCTCCATTATTTCTCTTAGTGAACTTTCTATGTTTGATATTGAGAAAACGCTCCCCGTTTATAAAGACAAAACTTTCACACATAAACCGGTTAACAATATGTGGTTCTCATATAAAGTTTAAATGTCGGTGCTATTTGACAAAATATGATGCCTAATAATCATCATCATGTTTCCCACTAATGTCCTTATTAGTTTTACTGTACGTAGTCTTCGATACTTTGATTTTCTCCCCTTTTTGTTCGTGAAGGAGATGATAAATTATGGGTTTCATCCCAAAGAAATCGAGTTTAAAGAGTTAATTGGTCGGTTCAAATCAAGTGGAAATCAAATCGGATATAACTGAAGAAAACCAAGAAATCGATTTGGAATACTTACCTGGGCACGAGATCGATCGGTCTATAATTCGAGATCAGTCGATCTGTATGAAATCGATATTTGCCGATCGAGTGAAATGGATCAGGTCGATCAGTATATGCTCAGCGTTTTTTTTGTTCTGCATAATGATCAGGATCGATCGATCCATTCGACCTTGTAATTTCGGATCGATCGATCCCGCTTGATCGAACCCATTATTTATTATATTTAAAAATTAAAATTTTAAGAGTATTATTGTCATTTTGAAAATAATTAGCCTAATGGGACATAAAGTATACGAGATTAGTGGGACATATTTATCATTTTTTGCTCTAAAAAACAATTTTTCCAATATTTTTCTAGTATTCACGTTTCAT
The DNA here is from genome assembly GCF_000695525.1 of Brassica oleracea var. oleracea. Lineage (NCBI taxonomy): Eukaryota > Viridiplantae > Streptophyta > Magnoliopsida > Brassicales > Brassicaceae > Brassica > Brassica oleracea. The sequence goes on from NC_027750.1 coordinate 27,475,725, forward strand.
AATCAGTTTTTTTTCGTGGTAATTAAACATTTTCACCTGCATATACCTTGAAGATCTTTTAAGAAGATGTAACATCAAATTTGTATTAATTAAATTTTAGACTTGTTTATTTATCAATCTCGTAAGTCTTTTTATAGCTGATGTGGCATCAATAAAAAGAGTTTAAGCAAACTTTAATTAAAAATTATTAACCCTTAGGAAAATACATATACGGCTCAACTTATTTATATAGGAGATACGGACCACAACTAATTTAAGAGTGATGTTGTGCTCAAAACTGAACATATATCAGACGAAAGTTTAGCAAAATCCACCTAAAAATTATTCATTGTGATCAATAAAATGCACAGAGACCATTTAGATGCAATATTCAAATGTTGTTACCTGTTATACAATTGCCGTTGATGAATGAGAAAGTTTGAGTGTGTATCTTCTGGATGAGTATTAAACGAAGAACCACAATGAGTAAGGTCTTCAACAACGGTTTTAAATCATAATTTCTAGCAAGCTGTCTGTTTATGTGTTCTATGTTTTTTAGCTGTCAATTTTTTCTTTCAATGTGTCAACTTACACCGTGGTCTTTTATGTGTTCTATCTTTTGTAGCAATCAAATTAAAATATATTTTAAAACAATATCAGTGGAGAATATTATTAATATACGGTTTACACATTCTTGATTTTGGTTAAGAGGCATTCAAATTCAATTTAACCGGAATATAAGCAATCAAATAATTTATAACGTACGGTTATAGTGACAAACAAATTTTATACTACCGTGTTAGACACATAAAATAAGAGAGATTTAGGTTAGTATATATATTATATGTTATCTATTAAAGGAAAAAAATAAATAGAAAAGGCTTAAACATATAACTATTATACTAGATCATGATGGATTATTTTATGATGAAAAATTTCACTAATAACTTAACAAATATTTTGTAAATTTGTAAGAATTTTGTTTATTTAAAATATTTTTGCATTTAAATCGATGCTTTTAAATTTGACAGCCAAATCGGTTAATCCGGTGATCCGATAATTTGATTTAGGTTTTTAAAAATATCCATATTTATAAAAGTCACTAAAACCCGAGACTAACCAATTGAACCGGTGGATGCCCGATATGTAATCCAATTTGATTTAAACTGTTATAGTTTCATAATTTGTCACCTTTTAATCCAAATTTTAAAGTTCATTGTTTTGCAATTTTATTAAATTATGACGTTTCTACAAAATTTTGATAAAAAAAAATAATAGATATAAAATAATTGACAACTATAAATGTCTTGATCATATTACTCTATAGTAAGCACCAAGGAAGAAGCCTATGGAGCATTCAGCAAGGCACATATCATACTTTGCGAGACAAAAAGGTTAGAACATCACAAACAAATAACTGGTTTTAGGTGTGAGGTAGCTTCTTGAGTATAAATGTAATTCTCCACAACTTGCGCTGTATTGCACCGAGAATGCTCCATTCATATGCTAAAATGAATTCAGATTTTAGTTTATTTAAAGTATTCAGAAATTTGTGGTTGAACCTCGCTTTGTTTTCATTTGAAATAAATAAATACATTTTTGATTTAATTCATTTTACCAGAATTCATTTCACACATAGCCTTGAGATCAATACAAACTGAACCAGTTTTTGATTTTTGAAGTTGACAAAACTTCAAATTTAAACTTTGAAGTTGTGTCTCTCCAAAAAAAGAATTTCAAATCTAACTGTAAAAGTTTTATATTTTATACTTTAGTCTTTATTGTTGATAAAAGTTAATAAAATCACAATACTTTAAGTTTTATATTTTATATTTTATCCTTTAGTCTTTATTGTTGATAAAAAATAATAAAAAACACATTACTTTTATATCACGGTAGAATATATAATAAAATATTATAATTAATATAATCAATAAATATTACATTCTAATAAAAAATTACACAAAAAGAAATAAGAACAATAACTAAATCTTTAATTAAGGACTAATGATAACTATAAAAGTTGAAAACATATATGAAATTATATAAGATTGTATAAGATTATAAAATTATAAAGATATAACTTTTATCTTTATAATTTTATAATTACAACGTCATCATAAAAACTAAAAGTTCAAAAATTGTATACGATAATAAAATTATAAGGACTAAAGTAATAACAATAAAAGTTAACAATATTATTTAAAAAAACAGATAATTACGAGGACTTAAAAATAAGGAACTTCAAATATGAAGTTTTGTACATTAGAACTTCAAATATGAAGTTTTGAAGTTGCTTTAAGAGCATGTAAAATTTCATATTTGAAGTTTTGAAATTACTTTTGGAAATGCTCTTAACACACAACAATTTGATTTTGGTTCGTACTCCATTATATGTTCGCTTCAGTTTGAAATGTATTTTCTTACAAAATTGTACAAACAATGAAGTTCTTGCTTTAGTCGATAATGTTTGGTAATATAAATATTTAACCGATAAGTGGATATCGATCAAAATAATGAAAAAATAAATAATATATATATGTATATGTTGTAGAAAGTTTATAAATTAAAACTCGACAAATAAATAGACACAATAATTAATAAATTTTATTGGTCTTGTATTGTACATATGTAAAATATAACTTAATTAATTTGATAAAATAGTAATATAACTATTATATATATAAATTTTATATAAACAAACAAAATTCATCTAAAAAATTAACTCATCTTTTTTTTTGGGTTAAATTTCAATATTCTAATGTTTTAATTGAATTACAGATAAAAGACATTTATATACTATCATCAAATTCAAAACACATTATATATCAAATAATTTAATTTAGTAGATAAAATGTAACTAATATATAGTATCATAACTTTAATTTTTTGGACAACAGAAACAACTATTGTAAAAAAACCAAAAAAAATATCTTATCACATATAATTTCTTCTCACCTAATGTTTTTTAAATGACAAAAATCATTATCATCTACATCTTTTGCAAATACAAATCTAAAACACAAACCACAAAATTATAGAAACATTTTAAAAAAAAAACTAACCAAAATCATAAGTAAAATATATCCCGACCTACGGGCTGGCCAACCCTATCGATACTAATAAACAAACGCTTCAAATTTAATTTAAACTAGACTCTGACCCGCGCGCTAGCGCAGATTTGAATTTTTGGTTTTTGATTATTTATTTAACAAAATAATAATATATTTGTAATATTTGATGTATTATATTCACCAAGTAAATAATTTTTTTGGCATCTTAAACCATCTATTTACGATGAATATTCAATATCATATAAAAAATTGAACAAATAGACGTAATTAGAGAATTGTAGACGATATATAAAAACAATGGTTATTAATGTAAAATATGAAAAAATATTATATTATGACTTAGTATGGCATAAAAGATTATAAATTAGTTATACATGTTTAAAGAAAATAAAATGACTTTTAAACTTCTATGAAAAATTTAACATATAAAAAAAGGTGATGAATTAGTCATCAAATTGTAAATAATTTCATAATTTTATTAATAATAAATTATTTATAGT
>NC_027750.1:27479529-27487875 GCF_000695525.1 Brassica oleracea var. oleracea
ATTTTGTTTTGATTAATAGAAGATATTGGATTTTGAGTTTGTATTTATTGATTTGTTTTTTTATAAAGCATAGAAAATCAATGGGATGATTGTTTGGTTGATACATCCTATAAAGAAAACAAATACTATAGGTGGTTTGAATATTGTACATCGATCGATGCATGATGTAAGTTGACTCTATAAAACTTTAACATGGTCATTTCAAACTAAAGTATAGGTAGGTTATATGCATTTGTTATATTGTAGTTAATATATTTTAAATATTACATAAGTCAAGTGATTCACGTTTTCGTAAAAATAAAATTCAAGTTCATTATTGGGTCGTACTCGTACGTAATAAGCTACGTTAAATATGATGTATTTTTAGGTTCATTTAATGACATTAAGTTTAAATTTGATTAAGGAAAACTCATTAATTTAACTGGAAAAGACAAGCATTTAAATAGGTAGGTTTATTTTATGACATTAAGTTTAAATTTGATTAAGGAAAACTCATTAATTTAACTGGAAAAGACAAACATTAAAATAGATAGTTTAATTTAATTTTCAATGGCATGGAAATGTAAATAAGTTAGAAAATTTAAGGATATTTTTTAATGGTTACTTCTCTTTTAATAATAGAGATATTGTTGTCGTAATCTCCTGCATAATCTGTATATTCTGTAATCTCAGGAGAAATCGTAACAGAATCGATATAATCAATACTAATTATTTATTTAAAATTCTAAAAAAAGTAACATTTGCCACACGACAAAAAATCAACCACCAACTTTTCCTATTGGTCAAATATCTGAAAATAATAAATAAAGAAAGAAAACAAAAAAAAGGCTCTATAAAAACACTCTCAGGAGAGGAGCTGTATCGAGATCGTCTTCCCTAAACAACACTCATTGATTGATTACTATCCGACGCAGCCATGTCTCTGCTCTCAGATCTCGTCAACCTCAACCTCTCCGACTCCACCAAGCAAATCATCGCCGAATACATATGGTTCCAACATCTCCCTTCTCTCTGTTTCTCTCTCACGACTAGTCTCATTATCTCTGTTTTCTTTTCCTCGTTATCTCTGTTTGTTACTATTGCTGTGATCGAAAAGCTTTGATCTCTTATGTTTTTGACAATTTCGGTTTGAAACACGATTCACTTCACCCTGTTTTCGCTTGTTCTGTCTCGATGAGATTGACGTGTACATCGTAAAGCTTGTCTCTTTCTTTGTTGTCGTCTTCTGGGTTTGTAATTTTCTCGTATGAATGTTGAATGAACAGGATCGGTGGATCTGGCATGGACATTAGAAGCAAAGCCAGAGTAAATTGGATACTCTGTTTTTCATCCTCTGTTTTTATTTTATCTCTGTTCTGATTTGTTTTTGGATGATACAGACACTCCCAGGACCAGTGAGCGATCCATCAAAGCTTCCCAAGTGGAACTACGACGGATCCAGCACCGGTCAAGCCTCCGGAGATAACAGTGAAGTCATTCTTTAGTACGTTCTTCTATCCTCTATCTCTGTTTACCTACTGTATAAGCATTAACACAAAATCTTGTCTTAATCTCTTCTTGTTATGGCTCGTTTATGAATCGATAGCCCTCAGGCGATATTCCGTGATCCGTTCAGAAGAGGTGACAACATCCTGGTAGGGTTGATTTTATTTTTATATGATTAGTGTGACTAAATTCAATTTGGATCAGAATTTTTAAAAAAAATGATTGGTTTAATGTGATATATTCAGGTGATGTGTGATGCATACACACCGGCCGGAGATCCAATCCCAACCAACAAGAGGCACAAGGCTGCTAAGATCTTCAGCCATCCTAACGTTGCCAAGGAGGTGCCTTGGTAATCTCTTTTTTCTTTATCCTCTGTTTAATCCTCTGCAAATCAATCATATATTTATACTCTCTCTATATATATATATATCAAAAGGTATGGGATTGAGCAAGAATACACTTTGATGCAAAAGGGTGTGAACTGGCCAATTGGTTGGCCTATTGGTGGCTTCCCTGGTCCTCAGGTAAATCTAAATGATCAACTGATCCTAATGTCATCACAACACTTTTTTTTACTTTTTCTAATATTATGACGCAGGGACCATACTACTGTGGTGTGGGAGCTGACAAAGCCATTGGTCGTGACATTGTGGACGCACACTACAAGGCCTGTCTTTACGCAGGTATTGGCATCTCTGGTGTCAATGGAGAGGTCATGCCTGGACAGTGGGAGTTCCAAGTCGGTCCAGTTGAGGGTATTAGTTCTGGTGATCAAGTCTGGGTTGCTAGATACCTTCTTGAGGTCGTAATTCTCTACTTAAACCGTTTCTATTGTGAATACGTACAAGCTTTCTTAATGGCCATCTTATCTTTTTTGACAGAGGATCACCGAGATATCTGGTGTAAATGTCAGCTTCGACCCAAAACCAGTTCCGGTTAGTATCTTAACACTCTGGCTTTATCTCATGTTAAAAGCTATTATACATATAAGGTCATGACTTCAATTCAAACAATAGAAATAAAGAAAAATTAAACTAAATCTCCTAAATAGTACATTTTTAAAAAGTTTATCAAAAAGTAGTATCCAAACATGGAAAATACTAACTAACTCTAATTCCTAATTCTAATGTTACCGCACTCCTTAAATACTAAATCCTAATCACTAAATCTAAATATAAAAGCAAATATTTTTAATTTTTAATCAATGATAGCTTCGGATTTTTCTTCCTTATGTGCTAACATAAAACATGTTTTAGTCTAATGAAGTGTATTACACATATTTTATTAAATTTATCTTAAAATGTTTATGGCCTCTTTATTCTCATAGCCGGCCCTGATTGTAAGTAGTTGTTGCATTGGTTCAGGGTGACTGGAACGGAGCTGGAGCTCACTGCAACTACAGTACGAAGACGATGAGGAACGACGGAGGCTTAGCAGTGATAAAGAAAGCAATAGAGAAGCTTCAGGTGAAGCACAAGGAGCACATTGCTGCTTACGGTGAAGGCAACGAGCGTCGTCTCACGGGAAAGCACGAGACAGCAGACATCAACACGTTCTCTTGGGGAGTGGCGAACCGTGGAGCTTCGGTTAGAGTGGGACGTGACACTGAGAAAGAAGGCAAAGGTTACTTCGAGGATCGTAGGCCAGCTTCTAACATGGATCCTTACGTTGTTACCTCCATGATCGCTGAAACCACCATCCTCGCTTAATCAGCATGTGCTTTTATTTCGTTTCAAATAATTCTTATCGCGGCCTAAGTAGTAAAACGACGTTTTATGTGTGCCGTTTCAAATAAGTAAACAATGGATTATTAATGTGAAAATTGCCCTTTTAATATACTACTATATGATAATATTAACAAAGTACAGCCTGTTTGAATCGTCGGGGATAAGATTTTGTGATTACTAGTTACGAATGATATAGTATTATTTAAAAACTAGGTGATAATCTGCGTCCTGCGCGGAACGAGAAGATTATTAAAGTATTATAACTTTTAATATGTAGTATTATATCTTCTAATATGTGATTATTAGTTACGAATGATAAAGTATTATTTAAAAATAATATCGAATATTCTCATTGTGGGATTTGGAGACAAATAAAATATTTAAATTCCGAAGACGCAGGTGGGGAACAAAGTAAAAGCGCTCGTGAAAGCATGATTATTGGGGTCCTTGCTTTTAGGTCTTTAATACATATAAATTTATATGTATATATTATATATATGCATATAATTACGGGATAAGGATTTTACGGATATCCAAACTGAAAATTCCTTAATATATGTGTATTAAGGATCTAAAAGCAAGGACCCTCCATAATCATGCCCTGAGTGTACTCCTATGTAGTACTTTGTCCTACTCTGATGCATTGAAGGGCGCGACAATCTTGGGCTAAAAAGTCAAACCGATTCTGTAATTTATAGATATTTGTGATATTTATTTTATGAGTGGGGGACATTCGTGAATCGTGACACATTTATTTCTTAAGTTAGGCATAATGGCCATGACGAAATAATACGAAATCATAACGAAATAATAAGGAAAGATTATGACGAAAAGTTATATTAACGTTTTATTTAAGTTTTGGAAGTCATAAACGCAAGTACACTGTTCGTACCTGGTTTATCTCAGTGCATTTTAGTATCATCACACTTTATGACTTTAGTCATCGCAGCTACTTTAATCACACTTTCCTCATAACTAAACACGTTAATAAATAATAATCATGACGTCCAACCCACTTGATTTCGCTTTGAAAGAATATAAAGTTTTGAATCAAAAAAAGGAAAATAAAAAGTAATAAAGTTATGATTTGTTTTGTTGACCAAAAACACAAAACAAAAGAAAACCTACGGTTGGTAATAATACGGAATTATCAATGTTTTTAAACCCGACTTTGATCGACCGCGGATAAACTGCAAATAATAAATTAATTAATTTTATTATATAATAATATATTAGCGATGTAAATAAAAATATTAAACTTTAGAAACTAAAGTTTAATATTTTCTAAATTTTTTTTAAAACACAAAATAATAGTTTGAATATGTATATATTTTATGTTTAAAAACATTAAAAAATACTTAACTTTAGTTTTATATTTTTATTTTCATTTGGCAATACAAAATATCAAAAATAGTTTAGACTATTTAAAATTTTATGATAAAAGGTGAGAGTTATGACATCTAAAAAAATCAAGACATAAAATTCATAAATATTCAAATTTCTAATGTGAATAATAAATTAAACTTCAAATCGAAAATAAACCAAAAGAAAATATCATTGTAATAAATTGTCAATATTGGAAAGAAACTAACACCAAACCATATCAAATAATTTTGGTTCTCTCTGTCATTGTTCACTTTATTTTTTTCAGGTGGCATAGTAAAATCTTCATCAAAATATAAAAATAACAAATATAAAACTGAAAAGGGAAAACCTAACTTTTTTTTTCTCAGCACCTAACTTCTTAATTGAAAACTTAGAATATAAAACATAATCTAAAAACATAATTAAAAACTAAAAAATAAGTAAAAATTATTTATTGGTTTAACAAGTGGTTCAACTGGTATCGGATTCCGAGTTTTACTGAGTTTTTGCGAGTTTTTGCGGATTTCTAAATATTGGGTTTCTGGATTCTTTCTAGGTCACTGACTTTTCCGGTTCAACCGCGGGTCCAGATCGGGTTTCAGAGAATTGTAGTCTTTTTTCACATCCAGCTATAACACTTTTATAAAATACTATTTTAATTTACACCCAAAAATTGTTTATTTCAAGATTATATGGAAGTAAAATTGTTTTTTTAGCTTAAAAGTAATATTGTTATTAATCAAACTATTAGATGCGTCCTGAGTTTTTGCGAGGCAGATTCCGTTTTAACTTTCCACATGGAAAAAGAGTTGATACTAGTAAGCTTTATTTTTCTTCGATTTGAATTGCTAACTTCGAATGAATCATGAATTATGCTTCATCGATCTTGGACTCTTTTTTTACATGTTTGGTTTCACATGTTTGTAGTTTTATCCTTTTAACATATAAAGGTGCACATTCTCTTTTTAATTCATGGTTAGGTTGTTTATCATCAATTTTATGGTTAAGACTTCTGATAAAACGAATGCTAAGTTCCATCTCTCATCCAAAGAAGAATTATATCAAAGTCGGAACTCAGTTCAGTACTTGGAACTCAAATAATGTGGCTATTATATATAAGCAAATTATGCTAGTATATGTATAGAGCACGTAGAGACTTGGAGCCAAAACGGGTTTTACATGAACACAAGGAGCCGTATTGGTTCTCAGAGGAGCCGGGTAGTATTGACTGTATGCTAGTATTGATTGTCCATATACACCAATTATTGTGGCAGCTCTATGAGCCGTATTGGTTCTCAGAGGATTATGCTAGTATTGATTATCCATAGAGCTCTTCAGTTCCAGACTTTTGACCGCTCCGTAATGTTTGACCTGAGTAACTGTCCCAATCTTCAAGACCAAATGATGGTTTGGAGCTTTGGGGTTTTATAGGTCCAGTAACTGGCAGTGTTCGGCGCAGGCAGAGCGGACATTGAGTAGCTTCTAAAATGGCCAAATGAGAAGAGTTGAGAACCTGAGCCAGAAGAGAGTGATGGCTTGTGTGCTGCTGATACCTGGGGTAGAGCTTATCGGATGTGGTAAAGAACGAGGTTGCTGAGAAATAGTGGAAAATCTTTGTCATTCGGTTCCTTGAACAAACATCTTTGGACTTTGAAACAAATCCTAAATGTGATAACTAAGCGTGGTGCTTCACATTGAAAGTGAAAACGACTACATACATAAAGTGGATTTTTAAGTTCCTAATTAGTAATTGCAGAGACAAGTTGACCACTACTAATAATGAACAAAACAAGAGAGTTTTAGCACTCTTATTAACCTAACACGCTCTGGTAATCAATCAACTCTCACCACGTAACCTTCCACTTCATCAACGAGCCAATGAACTCCATTGTTGAGTATCAGCAACCTCAACAACTCCATCGCTTCATCCTCTGTGACGCCCAGTTTGGTAGATATGAATGAAATTCCAATCTTCTTTGTTGTGCACGGCTCTAGCAGGTTCAGTATGGCTTGTGTTCTCATCTTCTGTAGCATATCTTGCATGCAGCGACTGATAATCGTATCATGCTCCAAGTTACTCTACATAACCAAACAGTTTAATCAGTATTGTTTATGTGAGAAAACCATATTTTAAGTTACCTTCAGCGCTCTCTCGAACTCTTCAAAATCCTGGTTTTGATATGCATCTATGGAAGCTTTCAATGCCAAGATCTCAGGGTGGTTTGCGCAGATGCCTAGAGCTAATCCGAATTCAGACCACTTCCCCCTGCAACATAATCAACAAGAATCAATTTATTACTCGTTTTTGAAGTAGCAAAGAACCATAATACTCATGGAAACGACTAATTACTCTGATATCAACGTGTCAAATGGAGCCAAATTTGAGCCCATCATGCTCGCCAGAAGATCAAACCTTTTGTAAGGAAAGACAAAAGACCAATATAAAGGTATAAAAATAGAGAGAGAAAGCATATAGAGAGATGAGAAGATGAAAGGAAACATACTTTAGGCATTTTATATATCTCTGGTTGTTGTCTTTGCAGTAGTTTGTAAAAGCCGCACGGAATGCAACAGAAGCTTCTGTCCACTGACGTTCTGCCATGTACATTTTGCCACCACACTCATGGAGTAAACCAATGGTCTTATGATCTATATGCACACGTGCATCAGGTTTGATGGCAAGTGCCTTTCGGTATAGTTCTTGCATCTATTCATTCATAAAAAAGTTCATCTCAGTGAGTCATGCCAAAAGAAAAGAAAGTATGCATTTGATAAACAAAATTGCTGAATCTCAGAAACAAAATACTTAGTAGATTTGTCTTACAAACAAACCTTCTGATTTATGTTGTCATCTGTTTCAGTGTACAGCTGAAATTCAACTGCATAAACCTTGCGCAGATCTCTTGTTTTATCCTCATCACTAGTTCCATCTTCCTTCTGACAATATTTATGGAGCCCATTCAGGATCTGGCAAACAATAAAATAAACAGTGTTACTGAGGAACATGAGAACTTTAAACAGATCAAGTCAAGCTCTATACCTTACTAATTGGTGTGTATTGACGATTTTCAAACAAGACGTTGCAAAGTTCTAGGCTCGTTCTGAACCACACTGTCTGCAGAAGAAACAAATATATGTCAAAACATTTTTCAAGAAAGGGTAGGAGAAATATAGTTTTCATACCATATATTGATTCTTGTTCTCTTCAAGTGCTTCCACAGTGATCTCATACAATTTTTGCAACCTGTTTAGGTCCAGGTGGAGGGACTGCAAAAACCTATACACGGAATCACCTTGGTATTTCCCCTTGATGTATTTAAGCATCTTTCTACTGGCATCCATCATTTTCTCGTATTCACCAAGACGACAATAAATCTTCACCATCTGCCTATAAGCTTTGAAGCACCTGACCAAATTTTTTTTTTTTTTTAAAAATGTATGAACAGAACAATCTAGAAGCAAAGAAACTTGACATAAACCAAGAAAATCATCTAACAAGTGAGAGAGAGATTACCATTTAGCATTTTGTGGATCAATGCTGACAACATTAGCAAACTCCAAAAGTAAAACATCATCAGGTTTTGTCTCGAGAGAATCTTTGGTATCATGATACTTAACCGCTATGGGACTGTTGTCAACCAGTTCTTCACTGAAGTAGATATCGTCCGGCATATTTGTAAGGAAACCCTTTTATCAATTCCCTGCAAGCTTCGGATGTAACTCAAATCGCAAAACACATCTAATCAATCACAGTCACAGTGTGGAA
>NC_027750.1:27487975-27490738 GCF_000695525.1 Brassica oleracea var. oleracea
CTAAAATACGCTTATGCGCTCTCTGTGCGGTGACGTAGTGCCTAGCGTAAAAAAATGTATAATATTCTTATTTAAAAATTTAACAATTTATACGAACAATAAATTAATTTTTTTTTATTTTATCCAAAATTAACTTCAAAAATATAGAATTGTAGTATACTATAATAATTGGTTGACATTTATTTTTAATTTTAAATTAATTTATAATTTATATTTATAATTTATAGAGAAATTCCCTAGGATACACCTAAATTTTTTTTTGTCACAAATATACACCTTAAAAATAAAAATGACCAAAATAAACTTAAATGTTTTATCAAAAGAAGTAAATATACACTTATACCCCTAGGGTTAATTAATCTAGACATTAGGGTTTAGAGTTAAAGGGGTGGGGCTTAGGGTTTAGTGTTTAAAAAAAAAATAAAAAAATAAAAAAATAAAAAAATTCTATTTTGGTCAATTTAGTTTTTGAAGTCTATTTTTGTGACAAAAACTTAAAAAGTGTCTATTTAAGAGAATTACCCTAATTTATATTAATAATGTTATATTTCTCTAATTAAACATATGATTTTAGATATGTTATATCCAGTCGGTTTTCTTGTTTTTACATGTATTTAGTTATCATTTGGGTATATTAGATTTCATATGCTTCTCTAAATTTAACTATAATATTTTTACTAAATTTTGACTCATGCTTAAAAGCGCGGGTTTATTTTTAAGACTAAATAAATTAGTTTAAATTAATTTCTATATAAAATAGTGTATACGTCTAGGCACATTTATATGAACCGTGAACTGAACCACGTCAAACTGAAATATACAAAACCAAAATTAAAATGAATTTCATAGATAACTGATCATATCTTACATCTCTAGAGCCAGAAAACTAAAACTGAAACAAAAACCGAACCAAAAACCAAATAGGTACCTGAATTTTTAAATAAAAATTATATACCTAAAATTAATAATAATATTTAGTTTTTAAATAACCAAATATCCTAAAAATACTATCTATAAACCAAATTACACAAAAAGTTGAGTTATTCGAGAAACCCGAATTATCTGATATTTAAAATGAAAACACCAAATGATCCAATATTTTTTAATCTATAAATCTGAAATTACCTGAGATAACAAAATCGAAGTAGAACTGAACTGGATCCACATTTTTTTGGATATTAACCGGTTTCCAAATTTTCTACCAAACCGAACCAAAACATCAATAACCCAACTGAATTAAACCAAACCAAATTTTGTGAATACATGAACGGCTCCTAAATTTCTAGAACCAAAACAGTAAAAACCAAAATACCCGAACCGAAACCGGATGTTAGGGACTGATAGTGCATCTACATTTAAATGGTGCGAAGAAAACATTATGCTTTTACAAATTATTTAACTCTTTTTATTGAACCAATAAACCTAGGACGTATATAATCTGGACTGACTAATGTTTTTCATGTAGAATTCTATCAAAGGTTTTACCAACTGATATGTTTCCACAAAATTCAGATTTAGTAAAAACCTGTTAATTAAAAATCAGATAAAATAAAAAAAATCCTTAATTAACATGTGAACCGACACTAATTGTCCTCTGGTAAAACCCATAAAAACCAGATAACACTTTTAAAACAAAATATTAAACTTCTCGTATTCTTTAATAATACATAAAACTAAATAAACTATTTGATTTGTCCTTGTAAAACCCGGAAAAGTTTTTCCTGATAACACTTTTTAAGAAGTTAATTAACTCGTCATGTTTTAATAATAATACATAAAACTAAATAAACTATTTGATTTGTCATATAAAATAAATGTATATGAAATGAGATTATAGTTTAGAAATATATGAAATAAAGTTTAGGATGTATGGTTTAGAAGTTGAGCTTTTTGCAGAATTGACCTATAACTTAAAGTCAAACACAAAACTAACCTCCTTTTTTTTTGAAAATTGGTTTTGCCCTATTCACCCCACAAGTTCATATAATTTACGAAAATGCCATCAATTTTTTTTTTCTTTTTTTTTTCGAAAATGACATTTTTACTCTCTCACCCTCATCATCTTCAAGTAATTACAAGATTGCCATTGTCATCAATACCACAACCACCATGAACAACCAATTTGAAGCTCTTAATGCTCCCAAAATCGATTTACCCTTCTTCTTTTTCCATTCTTGTGAACTAAACACAACATATCTCTCACTTTCTCTCCACAATGAGCTAAAAAAACCCAAGATTTTGATTCTAAATTTTTTATGGATCATAGAGTCATAGAAGCTAACGATTCTGGGTGGGTTACTTTCGTTTGTGATTTTGTGTGCTTGGAGAAGCCTTATGTATGCTAAGGAACTTATCTCACCAATTTAAGGTATGACATCGAGTTTTTTTCCAGATCTGTTCGTCAGACGACTTACTTGGGAAGTCGTCTGGCTGTAGACAACTTACCTGGAAGTCGTCTGGTCAACGCAGAGGTTATTTTTGCAATTGACTTTGAAATCTGTAACCTGAGACGACTGAAAGTTAAGTCGTCTATTTTTGTTTGGTTTCAAAAAAAATTTCAAAGAACCTAGACGACTTACATTTCAGTCATCATAGGTTAGTTTTGCATTTGACTGGATAATTTCAGAAGTTTGACTTCCCCAGACAACTTACATTTCAGTCGTCTGGCGAAAATTAAAACAATAATATTTTTTTAAAAGTAGACGACTTAACTGTAAGTCGTCTACTTTTAAAAAAATATTATTATTTTAATTTTCGACAGAC
>NC_027750.1:27493775-27505273 GCF_000695525.1 Brassica oleracea var. oleracea
AAATAAACACATATAGGTGAAAACTAATTTTTGAAAAAAACATTTTAGTTTTCCAAAATCTAACCCTAACAATACATACAATACTACAACATATGTTTGCCAAACTCCTAAACCAAAGTATTTCATGATTCACTACTTCCACTCATCTATCTTCAAAACAAATCAATTTTATCATATCTTAATTTATATCACTTAAAACTGTTTATAATTACTTGATTTTTATTTTTCACGCATCAAAATATTTTTTTACAAGATTTATAAATTATTTTTAAAATAAACCAGTACCAGATGACTTACACTTCAGTCGTCCAGACGACTTCCAACGACTCAGACGATTTACTAGGGCTATATTCGTAAAAATGGCTTCTGTTTTTTTGTTTGGTCACAAGGGGCTGAGCTGTAATTTCACTAGGCTTTTAAGTTAGTTTTACATTTGATTCAAGTTTGGGTATAGGTTTGAGGTTAAAATCAAGTTGTGGGTTAGTTTTTGCAAAAACCCCTTAGAAGTTTATGGAAATATGGTTTAGGGTATATGGTTTGATTTATACTGAAAATATGATAAAAATCTCTAGTAAATATGTATTTGAACAAATACATAGATTCAAGAAAATACATAAAAATGGTGAGAGTCAAATAAGTGTATACTATATGGTTTATGGTATAGGGATTTGGTTTGTATTGAAAATATACATAATACCTTGAACATATGCTGTAAAATACATGAATAACATACCCACTTATTTAATCACAACCAGTAGCATTTTGATTTTTTGTATGTTTAGTTATTTATATAAGGTTGAAAATATGTGCATTGCATATTATTAATTTGTTTTGACTTTTTCCTTACTTAATGAAGTGAATAATAATTCATTCCAAATAGTAATATGGGTAAAAGGCTATGTTAGATGCAAAGATATAGGTGATATAGATGATAGGCAGTTGGGTTGTTCCCTATTAATAATACTGATAATTTTGATAAATTAATGTAAGCGTAAAATAAGACATATTAAGTTTCTATTGGATAGGTCCAATAACTTTTTAAGTAGATTTTTTAAGAAACCTTCTCTTTTAATAGTATAGATTCAAAATATATTAAAGTTTTAATTAATTTTCTTATTTTCATTTAGGTTGGTTGTTCTTTTAGATATGTAAATGTATTTTATTAAGATTATGTATAACTTAAAATAGTGTGCTTAAAGTGAAATATAAATAAACGAAAGTGCCTGATTCCCAATTACATAAATTAATATAATGATAATATTCTGAAATCTCATGTATATATATAAATTTTACAAAAAAAACTAAATTGTAACAGTTGGTTATTTTCATTTATTAATATGTTTTGAGTCATCCTATAATTTATATTTATAAAATAAATAAATATTTATTATAAAATTATATATATATCTATGATTTTAGTTATAAACTGGATTAGTCGAATCACTCATGTTGTGAATATATTGAGTTACATATATTTCAGACTGACATATAATTATTTTTGATTATAATTAAGTCGAATCAAATTAGTTTTATTTATCGCTTAAATGTGCATGTATTTTCATAATATTTATCAAATTATATGTGGATATTTTAAAAGAAATTAGAAAATAAAGTGATGATCAATAGGAAGTTACATACATAAGTAACTGTAAATTTTTGAAAGATCATGAACATTTCAATATTTATAATAATTAAAATATTTTATAAATTCTAAATTATAGGATGACTCAAAACAAAAAAAAATCAAAAAAAAAATGCTATTTTGGTCATTTTAGTTTTTGAGGTCTATTTTTGTGACAAAAACTTAAAAAATATCAATTTAAGATAATTGCCATAATTTATATTAATAATGTTATATTTCTCTAATTAAACATATGATTTTAGATATGTTATATTTAGTCGGTTTTGTTGTTTTTACATGTATTTAGTTATCATTTGGGTATATTATATTTCATATGCTTCTCTAAATTTAACTATAATATTTTTACTAGATTTTGACCCATGCTTAAAAGTACGGGTTTATTTTTAAAACTAAATAAATTAGTTTAAATTAATTTCTATATAAAATAGTGTATAGGTTTAGGCACATTTATATGAACCGTGAACTGAACCACGTCAAACTGAAATATACAAAACCAAAATTAAAATGAATTTCATAGATAACCGGTTTTTTTTGGATATTAGCCGGTTTCCAACTTTTCTACCCAACCGAACCAAACCTCAATAACCCAACTGAATTAAACCAAACCAAATTTTGTAAATACATGAACGGCTCCTAAATTTCTAGAACCAAAACACTAAAAACCAAAATACCTGAACCGAAACCGGATGTTAGGGACTGATAGTGCATCTACATTTAAATGGTGCGAAGAAAGCATTATGCTTTTACAAATTATTTAACTCTTTTTATTGATCCGATAAGCCTGGACGTATATAATCTGGAATGATTTATGTTTTCATGTAGAATTTTATAAAAGGTTCTACCAACTGATATGTTTCCACAAAATTCAGATTTAATGAAAACCTTTTAATTAAAAATCGGATAACATAAAAAAAAATCCTTATTAACATGTGAACCAACACTAGTTGCCCTCCGGTAAAACTCATAAAAAACCAGATAACACTTTAAACAAAAAAAAAAATAAACTTCTCGTATTCTTTAATAATACACAAAACTAAATAAACGATTTGATTTGTCCTTGTAAAACCCGGAAAAATCTGATAACACTTTTTAAGAAGTTGATTAACTAGTCATGTTTTAATAATAATACATAAAACTAAATAAACTATTTGATTTGTCATATAAAGTACCTGTATATGAAATTAGATTATAGTTTAGAAATATATGAAATAAGTTTTAGGATATATGATTTAGAAGTTTATGGAAATAGGGTTTAGGGTATAGGGTTTGATTTATACTGAAAATATGATAAAAATCTCTAGGAAATATGTTTTTGAACAAATACATAGATTCAAGAAAATACATAAAAATGGTGAGAGTCAAATAAGTATATACTATATGATTTATGGTATAGGGATTTCGTTTGTATTGAAAATATACATAATACCTTGAACATATGTTGTAAAATACATGAATAACATACCCACCTATTTAATCACGACCAGTAGTAGCATTTTGATTTTTTTTATGTTTAGTTATTTATATAAGGTCGAAAATATGTGCATTGGGATGGTAGGAAGCATTGACTGTATGCATTGGGAGTGGAAAAATTGCTCAACCGCTTGGAAAGGGCAGTACGCACATGGATCAGCTAAACCGACAATTGTCTTAGAGGTTGTGGCTTCACAAGATCTTTGGATATGACACGCTTTTTTTGGTCCTCCAGGTACCTTAAACGATATTAATGTCCTCGATCGGTCTCCTGTTTTTGATGACATTTTCCAAGGCCAAGCTCCCATGTTAGAGTACGTGGTCAACGGACACATGTATAAGTTGGCTTACTACCTCACAGATGGTATATATCCCAAATTGTCAACATTTATCCAATCGATCTCACACCCAGAAGGTCCTAAAGCAGAGTTATTTGCTAGAATGCAAGAAGCAACCCGAAAAGATGTGGAACGGGCTTTTGGAGTTTTGCAAGCTCGATTTGCGATTGTGAAAAACCCCGCTCTTTCATTGGAAAAAGCAAAGATAGGCAAGATTATGGGAGCATGTATCATACTACACAGTATGATTGTTGAAAATGAACGAGATGGATACATTCGGTACGATATATCTGAATTTGAAGACGGAGACATCACCAGAAGTTCACGGGTCGAAACCGACAGGCCTACAAATATCGCTAATATGCTCGGCATTCTGGAAGATGTTCACGATAAGCGTTTACATCTACGATTGAAAAATGATTTAATTGAAAATATTTGGAACAAATTTGGTGATTGAAAAATAATAAATATTGTATCTTTTTATTTAATCATGGAATAAATAAAAATAAAATTTTCACTTTTTAAAAAATAAATTATTTTTTTATTCCTAAGGACTTCAAATTGAAGTACACCATTAGACATAACAAAAGTATGAGGATCCTTAACTATTCAAAAAAAAAATTAGTTTTATATTACTAAGGACTCAATTAAGAGTAACACCATTGCAGATGCCCTTAAAGTGCTGTGTTTAGCACCGGTTCTCTTTTTTTTGTATTTTTTTATTTATTTTTTTTAGTTTTTTTTAAAGAATCCTAAACTAAAACCTCCCGATGGAAGAGGTCTTATGCACTCAGACAATTGTGTCAGACAGCTTCTTAAAGAATTCTTGTCTAAACAATATGATGATACGCCAACGCTGGTTTCGTATCACTCATCTCTTCGGTGAATCAATTTCTTTGCTTGTAGCTCTGATACCAAATAAAGTGACCAAAACGTTGAATGTGTTTGATCTCAATGTAGTTTTGGATGCAACAGCTTTATAAAAGAATCCTTCTTTTTATTATGTTCAGAAAACTTATCTCAAAAACTAAACAAGTTATTGTATTCTTACTTGTTGTTTCATCACACATGATGAACTATTTATATAGGCACTAGAAATCCTTCTCTATCCTAATACATAATAATTTAGAAAACTCCTTAATCCTAATCCAGTATTAGTTATCCAAGTTACTTTATGAGTAACTTATTCCTCAAGTAATATTGAAGCTAATCAACACAAAAATGTTTTGCTCAGGGAACCCAATGACTAAGATGTTCGTGTAATTACTATATCAATAATCTATTACCACATTTGCAGTCCATTTTCATCACCATGACATTAAGTTATTATTAAGTCCTTCGTTTGTAAAATTTTCACAAAAATAAAACACTTGTGAATTTGTTTTTTTCTTGGAAGTGAAATAAAATGTATTTTTTCTTTCTGTTTTGATCATGATGATGAAGTTTAAGGAATAGTTGTATGTATATTGCAGAGTTGTTTAGCTCTCCACGTCTAATATCTCTCTGTATCAGACGCTCCACGAAGAAGATCCATCTCTTCGGGCAAACCCAAAGATCCAATTGTGGACACTCGCTCCAATAATCACAATCGTCCATTTTCATTTGCTGAAGCTCTTCCATTTTCGAGTCAGGTAAGTGCGATCTGGATCCTCTAAGCTATTCGATTAGATCGAATCAAGTGATTCTTTCTTCTTCTGTAAAGATAGCGAGATAAAGTTGCGATCTTTGGCGATAAATCTGTAAACTTTATAGAGAAATTGACTTTTAACACTTGGCTCTTTTGTTTGATTGCAGTTTTCTTCTTTGGATTCTGAGTGATGAATTTCTTGCTCCGATCTGCTTCCTCCGCTACTCACCGCCCTCCGGTGAGCGAGCCACCACCAGCAACTCCTCCTCCCGAAGCAACCAAGCCCGAATCCACTTTGGAAGGGCTCATATCCGAAGAGCCTTTCCCACAGTATCCATCAGTGGATGAGGATCATTTGGGTGATGGATCTAGAGACGACCATGGTAACGGAGAGGCAAATGCAAACACTGGTGGCTTTGGGATGGAGAGGTTCTCAGATGTGTCTGAGTATGAAGGATGGATCTCTATTCCATATAGTATGACATCTCACTTTGAACCTTCTTCTTCTCTACTTAATCTAATGTGTTGGTTATCTCTTTTTTATTACAGAGGAGATTCCGGATAACTGGTCTGAGTCGGTAGATATTGAGTCGTTACGTTCCCTGGATCGCTCATTTGTGTTTCCTGGTAGGTAGACGCACTGTTTCTCACATCGTTTCATCATTTTGAAACACATTTGTTTCTACTTATAGGGGAGCAGATTCAGATCCTTGCGTGCTTATCTGAAAGCAAAGGAGATGCAGAGATCATCACTCCTTTCAAAGTTGCTGAGGTGATGAGCAGAACTGTGCAGAGAAAGCTCTCTGACAACGGGACGAGTACACCGCCTGGCGACGGAGAAACAAGCCCTGATGCTCAGTTTGCATCTCAGAACGGTGACAGTCCTGGGAAAGAGAGTTCGGATTCGCAAAAGGATGTATCTGATGGCGAATCGATCTTGAGGATGGAAGATCATCAGAGAAGAACAGAAGACTTGCTTTCAAAGTTTCAGAAGTCTCATTTCTTCGTTAGGATCGCAGAGTCCGGCGTGCCGCTTTGGTCCAAGAAAAGCTCTCTGGTGGGAGATAGAGAGTTAGACAAAAAGAGCCCTTGTGTTAGTGCTTTTATAGATAGAGGAGAGTTCGATCCTAACGTTGCTGGAGGTGTAGCTAGAAGTAAGGCTAAATGCATTGCCTTACCCAATGGAGACATAGTGGTATGTGATTGTAACTCTTAATAAGCTGTTGTTTTTGATCAACTTACTGATTCTCACACAAGACCTTTGTTTGGAAGGGTGCAGGTCTCTTTACAAGTTTATATCGTTGACTGTCCCAAAGAGCCCATCATTGAGATACTTCAGTTTGAGAAGCATCAGGACGATAAAGATACTGACTCATATGGGAACCTTTTGAAGTGGTTGATACCGTTGGACAACACTATCTCTCAGCAACCACGGTCTTTGCCACCTCCTGTAAGCTCTACTCCAGGAGGTATTAGCAGCAGTAATGCACACAAGACATCACTCTCTTCCGGCTCAGGATCTCAGCTCTTCTCATTCGGCCATTTTAGAAGCTACTCCATGTCTGCTCTGCCGGCGCCGAACACTGCACAGGTTACTGGACCCGTGAAAACCCAAAGCTCCAAACCATCGTTTGATCTTGAAGACTGGGATAGTTACTCAGGTCAGACATTAAGGAAGTCTGGGACTGAAGAGCTCTTATCATTCCGGGGTGTCCCGTTGGAGAGGGATAGATTCTCTGTTCGTTGTGGACTTGAAGGCATCTGCATTCCTGGGAGAAGATGGAGGAGGAAACTTGAAATCATTCAACCTATTGATATCAATTCTTTTGCAGCTGATTGTAATACAGATGATCTTCTCTGCGTTCAAATAAAGGTGTGTGTGTCTCTGCAGCTTTGTGTTAACTGTGGTCAGTTGATTTATGGGATTCATCTTTAAATTTGTCTTTCTTGATTGGCAGAATGTTGCTCCTACACACACTCCAGATATTGTTATATACATAGACGCCATAACGATTGTTTTTGAAGAGGCAGGGAAGAGTGCTTCTCCTTCTTCAGTACCAATTGCTTGTATTGAAGCTGGTAACGAGCACAGTTTACCAAATCTAACTCTCAGGTTTGTTTGTTTGAATGCTCTTTTCAGGAACATTATAGAGTTCACTTACCTACTTCTTAAGTTTTCTTCAAACGTTTTCAGGAAAGGGGAGGAGCATTCATTCATTGTGAAACCTGCTTTTTCTGTTGGTAGTAATCTGAAGCCTTCTGCTGCGAGGAAAGAACTCAAGTCATCGAGTTTGTCTCTTCCATCTGTAAATTTTGAAAGACTAGGGAGTGGTTTAAGCGGTGATCATTATGCGGTGATGGTGTCATGTCGCTGCAACTACACAGGTAGATAGATCCTTGTTGCTGTGGTTTTTAGCCATGTTTGTGTCTTTCTTCTCTTCAGATCTTTTTGTTGTTGTTGGGTTCAGAATCAAGGCTGTTTTTCAAACAACGGACAAAGTGGAGACCAAGAGTTTCGAGGGACCTGATGATCTCTGTTGCGTCTGAAATGTCAGGAGAGCCTTGTGGCCCTCATGGGAGAGCCTCCCAGCTACCTGTTCAGGTCATTCTGCTCTCTCTCTGTGGCTATCTTCAGGTCTTTTGTTATTTTTTTTGTATCTCATACTTTTTTTGTCTACTGGTTTCAGATTTTAACACTTCAGGCATCTAATTTGACATCTGAAGATCTGTCTTTAACGGTTCTCGCTCCAGCATCCTTCACATCACCACCGTCTGTGGTGTCCTTAAATTCCACGCCTACCTCCCCTATAAGCCCATTCCTTGGATTCTCCGAGTTCACAGAGAGGGTACAAACCGAAAAACGCAACACAACAACGCGTAAAGTGCAGTCGTTGCCCTCAATTCCACTGGAGACAAGGACAGAAAACACAAATGATGAAATGAATCCTTCTTCAGATGTTGTTCCAAAGAGCGGCTTGGGATGTACACATCTCTGGCTACAAAGTCGAGTTCCCTTGGGGTAAACAAATAGTAACAATATGATAATCAAATTTTTTTCTGCTGGTAATGTTTTACCATTTATAAGTTGATGACCTGTTTTTACTTTCTAAATGCATCAGGTGTGTTCCTTCGAAATCTACAGCAACGATCAAGCTAGAGTTACTTCCTTTGACTGACGGCATAATCACTCTTGATACTCTCCAAATCCACGTCAAAGAGAAAGGTAAAACAAAAAGAAACTGTCTAGTTTATCACCAACGATTATAAACACTGTCTCCCTTTCTATGCAAACATCCATATGAACAAGGCTCCCTTTTGCTTAATGACTGAAACACCAAATGGGCTTGTGTGTGTGACAGGTCGTAGGTACATTCCAGAGCAGTCACTGAAGATAAACGCTACGTCAAGCATTTCCTCTGGGATCTTCTAGCCTCACCCAAAACCATTTTTTTTTCCTTTATTAGAGCCAAAAAGAGTCGCCAAACACTGAGCAGTCTTTGTTTCACAGGTCCATCTTCACCTCAATAGGCTATTGACTTTTGGTTTCAAGGTTTGAAAGAATATGTTGTAAAACCGCTCTGGATCCTATTTATGTTTGAACATGTGTTTGCGTTTCTTTGGTCTTCTTTTGTTTTGGTTGTGTTAAAACTTGCATAGAGACAACCTTGTTATCGAATTATATATTTGTTAATTACTATATACTCCTGTTTCACAAAGAGTGTTTTGACACGTTTTGTTATATAAAAATAGAAATTTTAGATTTCAATGTAACTTATATTTATTTTAATTTAGTACTCTCTCGTTTTCACTAAAATAGTGTTTTAGAAAAAAAATTGTTTCAAAAGATAGATGTTTTATGTTTTCTATAAAAATTTTGTAAACTTCAATAAAATTAATTGATTTTGTTGAATTATTATTGGTTAAAAGTTATTGAAACTTGAAAATTACAGAAAATAATATATTTTTTTATAGTGATTTAATGTGCTTTATTAATAAGTATGAAATTATTAGAAAATCTATTTTTGTGAAACGGAGAGAGTATTAATTATAAATGCATTGATCTTGTAAAAAAAAATTATTTATCTCAAATACTATTGGTTAAAATAAAATATGTAATTAATATGAACATAAATAAATTTCAATTTTTTTTTAATTTATGCGAAAAATGTCACTTTTCATGAAACAAAGAATTAATCAATAAACCTTTAATATCATGGAAACATTTAAAAAAAAAATGACAACATTATCATCCATCGATTGAAGGACATGGCAAAGGAAATTACTATGTTAACTCTTCAGGAACATAACCGAACAATGTTGGAACACGCCAGGGGCGAGTTGGCAAATACCAACGTGATACGCCACTAGGAACCAACCGTAACATGCAGAAGCGATGACTAATATCTCTGTATCCATGACAACACAAAACAACTTTCTTCTCCATGTCAATGATAAAGAAACTCGTGGGATTCGAAATAAAATGGACATGAGTTTTTAAATTCACTTTTAAGAACATGCACCACGACACAAATGTGGGATCAATCTCCTCGGTTATCCATATATTCACCATCAGTGTCTCGTTACTCTGATATAACAACAAAAGATGTTCTTCTCTAACAACCGAGAGAGCCATAGTATAAGAATTAAATGGTTCATCATCAGGGCCGGCTCAATGGTGTCATGGGCCCTGGGGCAAAAAAAAAAAAATTAATTTCCAAACTTTTGTTTTTAAAAAAAAAAATCTGATAGATATATGTTTTCTTTCAAAATACCAGAAGTATTTTTTAAAATAAATCTATGGAAATAAAAAAAGTACTTTCATATTAAAAAATTGGACCCCTTTTCTTATTTTTAATATAAAAATACATGTATTTTTTTTTTAAAATCGGACCCTTATCTATTAAGAAATAGGGGGACAACGGATTGGGCCCGGAGCGGTCGCACCGCTCGCCCCCCTATCTAAGCCGGCCCCTGTTCATCATGAGAGGTAGGAACACACAGACGTTGCAGTCTTTCTTCTGAAAAATCAAAACTGAGTAGTGAGTAGTCAAACCCTTTATGATTAGATAAAACCCAGTAAGTATCTCCCTTTAAAGACACGCCACCAGGTTGTAAGTAGGCTTGTGTTGTAATGACATCAACACTCCTCCATGAGTTAGAGCCAAACTCATAGATTTCAAATCTTAAGTCGCCTTCGAGATTTGCATCAAGTTTCTTCCATGATCCCAGTTTCCCGTGGTCGTAGTAACACGGGAGCCTCAAGATTTTGTAGTTATGGCACAGTTCGTTCTTGTCGTATCCCATAGCATAGGCACTATTGTAATGCTTCTGCGGTTGGATCCATCTGGTTTTCCCTGAAAACGGGTTCCAAACCACAAGACGGTTTGACTTGGGGTGGGTGCATAGCAACATGCCATGGCAGTGAAAGGCTTTAGTTACATCAACTAGTTCATTATCATGGGTGTAACGGCCTGGTTCCTGGCCCAAAATTTTTCATAAAAAAATGATCTTCTCTACGGTCCATTTGACAAAAACCTAGGGTTCCCTTCCCCTTTCCTATAAAAAGAGATGCAGCCTCCCTTTTGCCTCATACAGAAACTAAAGCGAAGCTCTGCAGAGAATTCCCGGAGACCAGAAACCCTAGCCGTCGAGCTCTCCCTTTCTCTCTTGCGCCGTCTCTCTCTCTCTTCTCTCTCTCTCTCCTCGCCGTCGCTCTCTCTCTCCTCGCCGTCGCACGCTCTCTCTCTCCTCGCCAGCGCCGTGTGGTGGTGGTGGTGACCGGATCTCAATCTCCTCTCCCTTGCCTCTTGTTTCCAGATCCGGATCCAGATCTAGGCTAAGGTGGAGTGTCTTGAACCCATCTTGTTCTCATGTACTGTATACTCCTTTATGTTGGAGTTAGGGTTGATTAGACCATGTTTGAAAGCTAGGATGATAGATCATGATTATTGCTAGGATGTTAGATGAATGGAACACGATGCATAAGAACCCTCATATTGTTAAATGGGACTTAGTAAACTGAAATGGAGTTGTGGTAGCGATGATTGATTAGTAATTTATGCTTGTATGTTTGGATATGTAGTCCCATGAGTGGTTTGTGATTAAAGCTAGGATGCTAGAGAGAAATGAATGCTAAGATGATAGATGAGTAATGATTGTTAATGTTATTGAAGTAGAACTTGAGTGCAATGTGTATTGTGTGTGGCACCGATAACGGGTGGCGTCTAGTGAATGAGTCCAAGTACAAGTCTAAATGAAAAGGAAAGCGAATGAGAATGGGAAGGGATAAGTGAAAGTATGAAAGAATAAGGTTACGGTTAAGCATGGGTGGGGAAAGCATATAGAGTCTAAGGAAAGTATGTGTGGCAGTAGTTCACGCTAGGTATCCATAGGAGATGTGGCGAATCCACAAGAATATGGA
>NC_027750.1:27505386-27514105 GCF_000695525.1 Brassica oleracea var. oleracea
GTGCATCATGGTCGGGTAACGGGGAGTTAAAGGTGTCATAGGATTGAGTCGGTCTGGTATGATGAGTCGGTCAAGTCTAGGGTTTAACATGTGTGGCAATGAGTGAGTTCATTGTAATGATTGATCACTAGGTTGCTAGAAATGTATGGAATTGAATGTGGACAATTAGTGATGACAGTATGAAATGATAAAAATACAGTACCTGATTGTTGTGGCTAGTCAGTGCTAGTTCCCGCATAGAGTAGTATAGAGTGTCATGCGGGCAGGCTGGTCTAGAGCCACTTCACTGAGTAACTTGTTGCTCACTCCTCCATTTCCATTTCCCTGTGCGCAGGACTGTAAGTAGAAGTATATGAATGTGGGTGTGACGGGATTTCAAAGAAGGTTATGCGTCCGTCGGCTCTCGGGACCAGTAACGGGACACGTAGGGTTGTCTAAATGAGTAGACACTTGTCCATAACGCCCCTTCGATAAACCCGGTCAGACGCCGGGGGATCGGGCCGTTACAATGGGGATCAACTAGGCTAAGTCCATCTACACCAAGTATTGTCTCTGCGTCAAAGTTAGCTCCATGAAGAATAGAACTCAATGAGCATGCCTTGTGATTCAGCATCAGAGCATGATACTGCCTTGTTTTATCGAAGTGCTTCTTGATGAATCTTGGATCTTTGAATAATGCTTGGTGGTACCATCGTTTGCATGTAGATCGTAGTATGCTCAGAGATTTCACAGGAACCCTAGATAGTATCTCTTCTACCAATTCTTGTGGCAGAGTAGAGACCATTGTTGTTTCTATTGTGATAAGATATTATGCATAATTTTTATAATCTTTATACCAAAAAAATCCGGACAGAGTTTTAAGTAAATTTTGTAAAGCTCGAAATAGTTTCATACATTTTTTGGCAAGTAGTAAGAATATTTTCGGAAAGAATAACTTGAGTTTCAGTAAAAAAAAAATTTTTTTTGACAGAGAGTTTCAGTAATTTACCTTTATTAAAATTAATTTATATTCCGAATGTTCCCTTTTTATAAGAAAATCAAAATACTAAAATTTGTTTATTAACATTAATTAATGAAATAAAAATAAGTGTATTGTACATTTATCATTTAAATCTTACATTTTTGAGATGGTAACAAGTTTGTTTATTATTTTTGGTTTTTGCTCTCACATAAAAGCTTCTTGACTCATCATCCCTTTAATTGTTTCAACATAAAGCTCAGAATATATTTGGGAAAAGGCTCCTATTAAGATCACTACCTAATCATTCCAAAGTAGTATATGTTATACTACGGAGTTATGTACCAATCCGAACCAAAGTATATAAGCAGGTTATACTAGTACTACGTACATATTAGCATTGCAAGTTTGTTAAACCAACATAAATACATTTAGTGCTACAAACTCGTTGAACCAACATAGAGGTCACATCTAGAGCATTAAAATAATACATAGGTTGGTAAAAGATATGCTTAGAAACCTAGCTAGTTCATAGGAATGAGACTAGAGCTATCTCCTCATTCATTGACGAAATGAACTCTAACAGCTGCAACCACACGTCCTGAGAGTTCAAATTCACAAACAACAGTGTCTCCTATTTTGAGGTTGTACTGTTGACATACATCCGCCCAGCCAAGGAAACTAGGTAAACCGTTGTAATACTTAGTTAAGCCATCCACTTTATTTCCATCGGGAAGAATGAAGTACATGGAGGAATCATGGGGACCAAACTCCAAGCCATACTGCCTAATCACCGGAAGGCCCACATGCTACTTGCACAAATATGAAAGATATATAGAAAAAGACGAGTCTTAGTTTCAGTTGCAAGTGCAACGAATAAACTGTAACTTTTGTGACTAGAAACTAAAAATGCTACAAGTATTACCAGCAAATGGTTTGTTTTCTTAAGTGTCTTCGCAAAATAAGGGTTTTGGGGGTTTAAGAGGTATCGCTCAGGGTTTTGCAAATTAGCACAACTCTTTCTCCCTCGAGTAGCTGTTCTTCCAATTGCTGAAAGTTCAGCAGTCATTACAAAAACAAAAAATAGTCAGTCCATCTTTTTGTCTTAGAGATAAAGTATACTAGTTTTTGAGTTTAAAGAACATGAAGATGGTTTCTTTTCAATTTGAATGGTATTACCAGTTTCAATTTGAATGGTATTACCAGAGGCAGAGGCAGAGGTTGTCTCCTTTTGGGGTTCAACTTCAAGAGGTGCAGATATGATCTCTTTTCCATCTTTCTTGAAGATGTGCACTTGAAAATACATAGTGTCTTGGTGTGTGAAGACCAAGGTATCATCTGGACCTAAGAAGTTGTCGTCCGCAAACTCATCCCAGTCTTCTTTGATCATAAACAGACCTTTCTTGTCTGGGCGGAGCCAGAGTTGCCAAGAATTGTTCCATGGAACGCTAAACACCACTCTGTGCTCAAAAGACTCATGGGTGCTTCTCAAGAACTCTTCCGGAATAATCCTCTTTAAGAAACCAAGAAAACAGAAACAGTTGAGTAAATACATATAATTGCATGCAAGCTTTGTTTGTAGTTAAAACAAACACCAGCAGAAACATGAACTAAAAGCTAATGATCATGTATCACATTTGTGTAAACGTTGAAGATAAATAGATATCTAATATTCTTGGTAACAAAAGCAAGTTCAGTGGAACAGAGAGTGGAGATCAGAGATGTACCATGGATTTAGATTTCCAGTGTTGACCTGGAGACAGAGACTTGGAGAAGCTAGACTTGCTCAGACATTCTTGCATCCTTCTCTCCGGCAACATTCTTCTCTTCTTCGAATCCAAGATCTATTTTGAAAACTAAGGGTTGTGGTCTTTGTGGAGAGCTGATGATCAGTTGCATGTGTTTATAAAAAGCAAAGCCAGAGTAAATTGTAAACAAAATAAACTTATTTTCCTTTTTTAGATCTTTAAAAGATTTTCAAAAAAATAAATATTTTGTTTATTAGTTGTGTTATTCCTTATTTTATCTAGAGGACGCAATAATGAATGAAGAGGCTTTATAGATTTCTTCTTCAAGCTTGACACGAGTCTTTCAAATTACGAAAATAGTCCTAACCTTTCTTTTTATTGTGAAAGTCCGGTTCAGTTGGATTTTAGTAGCAAAAGATGAAATTAAAATCACTTTCTTTCCGGTTATATGGACCATCAAACCGGCCTTTATTTAAGTCCAGTCATCTACCACCTAAAAGGCTAAAACCACGACTTTCACTCAAGCTGAAAACTCGAACAGCATAGAATGCTTGTACTTTTTTTTTGAAAAGAAGAATGCTTGTACTTGTCACCAGCCTTAACCACAGACGGGCAATTCATTCACATCGTAGTCTCCTTACGTACCGGTGCTGACGTCATCCCAGTCCTAAACTCCTATCTTGTTTTTCTTTTGTTCAAAACGCATTTCTCAAGTTGATTTTTTCTAAAAATTAATTTATAATCTGAAATCACCAAGCTATAATCCGAAAAGAGAGCACTTGATAGGTTTTATTTTGGTAGCAAAGAGTGAAATTTAATTAGTCGACTATTATCCAAACATTACAAAAAATACATTTTGCATGAGCTGGATTATATAATTTTCGACAAGAAAAAAGATACAATCAATGATTTTTCTTTTTGAAACAAGGCTATATGTACGTACGGTCATAACTGCATCTTCGCGTAAAGTTAGACCTTAGCTGTAACCTTTTTCAGGTATCCTATGAATAAAGGATGCAACAACCTATAATAAGTTCATTTAGTTTCTTTAGTAAATTTTTAGTAAGTTTCAATTTGTTTGCAAGTACTCCAAAGTTGACAAAGTATCGTATGAATAAAAACACGACCTTTTAATTTTTGTAATTTCTTCGTAAGTTTCAATTTGTTTGCATATACTCCAAAGTTGACCAACAAAAAATGTTCCCAAATAACATTGGTTTTCCCATCTATAATAATTAACTGTAATACATATATCAAAACTTAGGCAATATCGAGTAGTAGTAAACAGATGGCAAAGAGGTTTTCTTTTAGCTTAAAATAAGAATCATTTCAAAAAGCTAATAATTTGTCACTTTCTCCTCCTCCTTTACCTATCATCCAAACCCAAAGCAAACGCTACTTCCCTTTTAATATATTAGTGTCACAAATCTCCAACATCATCGACAGGCGACTACACAGAAAAATGCAAGATCCACGGAATCACGTTCCATCTTCTCCCACCATCTCCTCCGTCTCTTCCTCCGATCTTGATACAGAGGTCAGTTTCTTGAATTCTAACTTTAATTTTGATTAATCAAAGTTTTCTCCTATCATTACAATACTTAACTTTTAAAGGTTGTGTGTGTTCTTAGAACTGTTACAGAAACATATCTTTGTGTTCTTGATTGGGTTTCTATATTGGTGATTGGAGGATATATTAGTCTACAGGATCCTTCTTCCATGACAGAAGCATCACACTTGGAACTCTTATGGGACTTAGTTTCACAGCAACCATGCCCATGATGCCTTTCAGAGCTTCTTCCCACCGCCACGTGTCACCCTCCCTCACAGCCTCCGACGCAACAAGACCCAACCAGAGGAAACGTCCTCCGTCGAACTCGTCTGAGCGACATCGACGCCGCAAGTGGTGGCGCTTTTGCCGAGACGACGACGATGGCCCTGGAAACGGGATGCAACGCGGGGCCGGAGACTGTAGTAGACGTTCGTCTCTCGGGGAGTATCTGGAGGTTGAACGGAGGTTTGGAGATGAAGCCGTCTACGGCTCCGCCGAGTCGGAGCTAGAGGGTGTGGTGGCGCGTTACCGGGAACAGCAGCCGGCGGTGGCGGAACGGGCGTTGTTCGCCGACGGGAGGGTACTTCCTCCGGCTTCTGCTGAGATTGTTACCGGAGAAAGTACACCGGTGGCTACGGCACTTTGTAGATTCCCGGTTTCCTTAACCGGTATATGCAGCGGAGGAGGGTGATAGATCCATCGTCGGTCCATGTGCTTATTTGTTTCTTTAAAAAAATTATGTATTCAATAATCTTTAGAATCGTAATAATCATTGTTAGTGGAGAAAATGTGATGAAGTTTAATAACAGCAACACATATAGTCAACTAAAGTATTGAGAAAGAATGATTGGCAAGGGATAAATGAAATGTGGTTACAGAATAAAACTATAATTTGTGGTAAACTGAGATTAAAACTGTTAAATGTCTCTAGTTAGGTCGTTCATTAATGTATTAAATTGGGTTTGTTTCTCCAAGCAACAGAAAATATTAGTTCTTGGCAGAACCTGAGTCTTGATTTAAGTTTTTCGTACTTATGGTTGGTACAGGTTTCATTGAATTGTTTTTCTTGTTGTATATTGCTTGTGACATTTTTTTTCTTTTTGTTAAAGAATTGCTTGTGAGTTGTGACTATTGATGGATAACATTATGGGACACGGTGAAACTTATTGTGATATTATTATTGATGGATAACATTAGGGAAATTGCACTCTATGGCTCAAAAAAAAACAATAATTCACTGGCCGACTAATAACCCTAAATAGTTAGTATATAATGTATATTTTATATAATAATACATTTCTACATTTGTCTACACCTAAAACAACCGGTTGAGACAATAATTTATAGTAAATAATTAATCATTTCAAAACTACATCGTGAACAACTAATATTCACACATAACTCTAAAGGTAATTTTTAAAAGTAAATTATATGGAAGGTAAATGGAGGTCTTCTCATATCTTTTGGAAGAAACCATTTTTATTCATGGCGAATTTTCTTGGTGAAGAAAAGAGCTTCCAAGAACTCATGCGGAAAGTGAAGAAAAAAAATTATGGGATTTTGAAATCAGTCGATGAAGTCAAAACGAATATGAGATTGCAGAATTACAGTTAGCGAAGACGAAGAAAGAGATACTTATATATTTGTGTACATATGTATTGGTTACCATACTATTTAAGATATAGTCTGTTTTTTCACATATTTCTATACTATATGAAATAGAACAGTCTGTCGTGCTCTTTAAATTCAATAATTCTCATATTTGTAATGAAAAATTAGAAATACCAAAAAATATAGGAATACCACTTTCCTCTCCTCTTTAAGCTTGATATCCATAGTCTCCTCACTTGTTCTATCTGTTGCAATGTAATATTTGTTTATTTCTATTTCATTTAATGAGCATAGAATAGAAATGCTATTATACAATATATGAGCATGAATTATGTTTTGTTGTTGTGTCATTTTATATTTTATATTTTAAAAGTAGATTATCACAATGCATGGTCTATATTGTATAGTATAATATTACATAATATAGTTTAAGATTACATAATATTATGTATATAATTTTGATATTTAGGTTTAGGGTTTATATTTGGGTTGAAGGTTCAATGATTAGGATTTAGGATTTAGTATTTGGAAGATGGGGGTTGAGGTTTTGGTCAACATTAACTTCTTTCGTACAAGCATAAACATTTCATAACTTCTCCAATATGTACTATACTATTATTATTTTTTTTCATTCTATTTGGGTTTATGGTTGATATTTGGGTTTATGGTTCATATTTGGGTTTAGGGTTTAGTGATTATGGTTTAGTATTTAGAGGTTGGAGGTGGGTTTAGGATAACTTTATTATTTAGGAGTTGATATGGAGTTGGTGTCTTATATTATTAGGGATTATGGATATGGCTATAGTCTTATACTACTTTGGCCATATGGAATATAATGCTCTGTAAACGTGCAACATAGATAGCTCCTTCTTTCATGTATAAATATGTTTGTGGCAAATAAGTGTGTGATATGGGTTTTATTACAGTGCATAGTATGTCATAAATAAGTGTGTAAGTTGGTGGCATTACGTGATATGATAGTAATAATTGTGTTTTTCTCTCATCCATATATTTTAACAACTACATCATTCACCTTTTCTTTTTCTACCGGCTACTTATAAAGGATGGGGGTATAACCGACTAAAATAGAGACTAATTGTCAGTGAGTCAATTATGTCAAAATCATTGACATATACTTAATTTCCCTTCAAAAATTGGTTATACAGCAAATTAACTCATAACATTATGGGACAATATGTCATTTTGACATTTTTTGATATTTTTGTTTTGTTAATACAAAAATTATCATTTTAAAATTCCAATAATTTTTCCAAAAATTAGATATATTTGAACTTTAGTATTACCGTAAAAATGCTTTGATTTTATAAATATATTTAATTATTAAAAAAATTATAGACTAAATAAAAATATTTATTAGCGGTGGAAGTTTTTTTTGTTAAGAAACAAAATTGTGTGAAGAGTTGTATTCCATATGCGAAACTATTAAGAGCATCTCCAAAAAGAAACTCTATTTTGAAGTTTCCAAAACTCTATATTTAAAGATTAAAAGTGTTTTTCTCCAAAAAAAAAACTTCAAAATCAATTTCAAAACTATTTGTATTTTATAATATGGTATTTATATTTGTCATAACTAATTTGAATTCATAAAACTTTTGTAAATAACTAACACATATATAAAGATATCCCAACAATAATAATTAATAAAATATTCTATTAAAATATAAATAACTTAATTAATATTAAACTTCAAACAAAATATCATATTATTCCATAAATGATTTTTGTAATGTATATATAATCTATTAGTGTATTTCGAAGTAAAAAAGGCTCTCTCCATTTTTTCTTTGTTGAAATCGGGTGATAATGATACTTGTAAATATATCAGATCAGAACAAGAAAGTAAAAGAGAAACATAAAATATTGCTAAAAGACTAATTTCTTTTAGATGATATTAATATTCATGAATATATTCGATATGAACAAGAAAGAATTGTACGAAAAAGACATAAAAACAACAACAACCATTTTCAGTTACACAAAAAAATTTGGACAATATTTGAAAATTTTGAAGGTTTCGGATCAAACTTACCTGACTACTAGTGTTGTTGTAATATTTAAATTTGTGTAATAGTTATGTTTTCATGTAATTTTTTAAAATATTTTTTTGTTAAGTTTCTTTTGTATATTATTGTTTTCCTAGTTAAAATATTATAAATCTTAGTTTTATTTAATTTTATGTGTAAAATTTAAATTCCGTAAACAAAATTTAAAATATTTATGAGAGATAATTTTTTTAGGATTAAAACAATAAACAAGAAAATATTTATGGAACATAAAGTGATGTGTGATTATAGAGACTAAAATGCAAATAAAAATATGAAACTTCAAATTTGAAGTTTTGAGTAGTGAAACTTCAAATATAGAATTTTACTGCTCAAAATTTTAAATTTGAAGTTTTGAAATTAATTTTTGGAGAGCAAAAAAACTTTATATTTAAGTTATCGAGTGTATATTTATTTTTGTTAACCAATTAATTAATTAATTTTTTTTTCTTGGAAAACGCGAGTAACCTCAAGAAACGCAACGCGACACACAAAACAAATCAAAACTCCTATTTCGTCCGTCTCTCTTATCTAAAGCAGGAACAGAAGCAAACGTCATCGATGGCGTCTCACGCTTCGAATCTGTGGGTGCTTCTAGGCCTAGGCATCGCCGGGATTCTGTTAGCTGCTAAGAAGCTGAAGAAAACCATCCGCGAAGACTTCGGCGCCTTCACCGAGAAGCTCTTGCTCCTTCCCCCGCCGCCGCCTGCTCCTCCCAAAGCCCCTCACCCTCTCACCGGTCTCTCCTTCGCCATCTCCGACCTGTAAGTCCCCGCAGACTCGCTCC
>NC_027750.1:27514113-27521447 GCF_000695525.1 Brassica oleracea var. oleracea
ATAGAGTTAGGCGAAGGTTTGGGGGATTTAGATGAAGAATCTTTTCGCTGTGTAGTCAAAGATTGAAATCGGCGTTGACTCCATTTTCGTGAACTTATACTTGATTCATTTTGAGGAATTATATTCAAAGTTTTGATTATTCAGTTGTGTGTGTGTGTGTGCGTCTGCTAGTTCTATCAAACACCTTTGGAGTTGGATCATAATACACAGTGGATATATGTTTATAGACTTGTAAAATGTTTATTTAAATTTATGTTAATATCTCATTTTATTATATGAACTTTCAGTCAAAAAGATTCAAAAATGGTTACTCTTTTTGTTATTCGCATTTGTTTTCCAGATTCGATGTTACAGGCTACGTGACTGGCTTTGGTCATCCAGACTGGGTGGGGACGCATGAACCTGCTTCTTCAACGTCTCCTGTGGTTTCAACTCTCGTTGAAGGTGGAGCCACTTGTGTTGGCAAAACTGTTGTTGATGAACTTGCCTTCAGGTTTCTCTCTCTCTTATGTGAATTTGTACCTATATCGGAATTTCAGATAAAGATCATTATTTTATCAGTAAGCATTAGGGTTGTGGTTCAAGTAATTCCTTTTTGTTATTTTGGTTTTTGCTTTCTTCAGTATCAGTGGAGAAACCAAGCATTACGAGTCTCCCACAAATCCTGCTGCTCATGATCTTATTCCTGGTGGCGCTTGCAGTGGAGCTGCTGTTGCCGTAGCAACTAACGCTGTGGATTTTGCGTTAGGTGAGCTCAGTAGATTCTTTTTTTTCCCTCGTTAGGACAATGTGGTGCAAGATAGACCTACCGTTTACTAGTTCTGGTTCAGTTTTCATAAGAATATGATTCTGATGACTTGCATCATTGCAGGCATAGACACAGTTGGCGGTGTAAGAGTGCCTGCCGGATACTGCGGCGTTCTTGGATTCAAATCTTCCCATGGGGCTATTTCAAACGCAGGGATCATACCAGTATCTTCTAGTCTTGACTCTGTTGGTATGGATGACTGTAAATTAGACCTTTATGGTAGAGGATGATTTGGATCTCATATATACTAGGTTGTGATTGTTGTATACTGATACTGCAAGATGACTGTTCATATGATAGTTTACATTTTGCAATATTATTGTTATTACTATATCAGCCATTACGTGATTCTAATCGGTAGATATTTGCCTTCAGGATGGTTTGCTCGCGATCCAAACACCCTACGTCGCGTTGGCCATGTACTCTTGCACCTTCCATTTGCCACACCACGGAATCCAAGGCAAATCATACTAGCTGATGACTATTTTCAGCTGCAAAAGATCCCTGTGGACCGGATTACACAAGTGGTGATCAAATCAGCTGAAAAGCTTTTCGGAAGTATGCCCTTTGCTCTTCCTAAAGCTCCTCCAGCTCTTTCATACATCCTGATTAGAATAGAGAGAGTTATCCTTTGTTTTGTTTTGTAGGACAATTGCTGAAGCATCAGAATCTGGAGAACTATTTCGAATCTAAAGTTCCTAGCTTGAAAGAGTTCGCTAGGACAAAAGCAATCACTAGCACGAAGGTCCCTACATCGAGACTACTGGCAAATGTGATGCAGCTTTTTCAAAGGTGTGCCTATTGTTTATTCACTATCAAAGGATGAGAGCATCTCTATCTCGAACTCTACAACAATCTTGGCTTGTATTGTAGGCACGAGTTTCTTCAAAACCATGGGGATTGGATCAACACAGTGAAGCAAGCTATTGATCCTGTGATTTCTTCACAGTTGAGTGAAACTCCAGAACTAACTAACGAAGAGATTGAGAATCTGAATGCAATCAGAAATCAGACGCGAGCTGCTATTAATTCACTTCTCAAGGTATCCATGCGATATTGTCCACAACTTGAGCGACTTTGTTTATGTCTCTTGACTAAGCTTATGTGTTCCCGTGAATCAAGGATGATGGCATTCTGGTTATCCCAACAGTGCCAACTCTTCCTCCAAAACTTGGTAGCAAAGAGATACTCTCTGAAGACTATCAAAACCGAGCTTCCAGTCTACTTAGCATTGCCAGCATATCGGGTTGTTGTCAGGTTACATCTCACTCTCTTTGTTTTGTTCTATTCCGATGGTGAACCCTCAGATAAATCAACAACAAAGCGACCTCTTACCAGACAACATTAGCAAACACAATCCACATATTACGTGTCATAACAATTATATTGGTCTGATAATTCAGGTGACTGTGCCGCTGGGACACCACGAGAAGTGCCCTGTTTCAGTTTCTTTCATAGCAAGACATGGTGGTGACCGCTTTTTACTAGATACAGTGCAGACAATGTATGCATCTTTGCAAGAGAACTCCAGCGTTATTTCCGATCCCAAATCATCTAAAAAGACTATCAGCCTAGGAGAGTCGGCTGAAATGGCCAAAGAGAAGGTCAAATAGTTTCCATTATCTGTCTCATTCGTGTTAGCGTTTTTAGTTTATTGATTGTTATCTCTTTGTCCTTGTAAACCAGGGTAACCAAGCATTCAAAGAGAAACAATGGCAGAAAGCTATTGGCCTTTACTCAGAAGCTATTAAGCTAAGTGACAGCAATGGTACCTATTACAATAACAGAGCTGCTGCATATCTTGAAATTGGAAGGTAAATTATATTTCGCTGCTCCTAAAAACCCTTTTTTTAAGGGAGAGATCTTTATGTGTGACATTGACTTTGATAAATCCTATACATGCAGCTTTCTTCAAGCTGAAGAAGACTGTACCAAAGCCATCACTCTCGACAAGAAGGTAACTTTCTTTGAACGTAGAAGCTAGTTTCTCTTGGAAGAGAGGCCTTGGATCTAAACAAAATAATTTTTTTTTTGTTCAGAATGTGAAAGCCTACTTACGAAGAGGAACCGCAAGGGAAATGTTAGGCGTTTATAAAGAAGCCATGGATGGTAAGCTTTAAAGAACCAGGATCTGATCCGATTTGATCTAAACCAATGATTAACACTCAGACGTTGTTGTTTCTTTTCCTATTTTTAACTCTGCAGATTTCAGACACGCACTGGTGTTGGAACCAAACAACAAACGGGCGTCTCAATCAGCCGAGAGATTGCGAAAGCTATTCCAGTGAAGCTTGGTTTCTCTTGGTCCCTTACCTCAGCGTTCAATGAGCAAACGTATTTTCCTTAGAATGAGTATAGGCCAATTTTGTTACACCTGTTTTCTTCTAGAAAGAAAAAGTAAAACATTCGGATATTTATGTATTTTAATTATATACATTCTGCGGAATATTACGTTGCAACGAAATTTTAGCGCTCTCTAAAATTGGGTTTCAAAAATAATCGTTAATCGTAAACACCGGATACCGAAACTCCCGGTCGTCGTTTATTCAGTGTGAAATTAGGTGAGTTCCTTTAATTACATCGTCTTTAGCCATTTCTTGTCTCGCACGCAATCGACTTTCTGTTTTGGTTTCCCACGCAGATTTTAAACTTGAGTTTGTTTTTCACACAGAAATATTGGGATCAAAACATGTGCATGTAGAATCTCGACAAAAGATCGTAGAGATCGAGTGAGCAATATTTACAAATGACTACGACGGGTCCGGCGAGGACAAGCTCATTGATGGACGATCTCTTGGGACTCCTTAGAATCCGCATCAGACGTGGCGTTAATCTCGCCGTCCGTGACATCAATAGCAGCGACCCTTACATCGTCGTCAAAATGGGCAAGCAGGTCATACAATATATCATCGGATATTTACAGCTTCATAATATATCATTACGTGCAAATATCAATTTATTGTTTCTTTTTTTTTTTTTTTTTTTTTTGTGCAGAAGTTGAAGACTCGTGTCATTAGCAAAGACGTAAATCCAGAATGGAATGAAGATCTGACTCTCTCCGTCACAAACCCCAGTCTTACCGTCCTCTTGGTATATATATATATATATATTCATACTAAATCATATTTTAAATCATGATGTTTATATTGATGATATAAAGAACCATATGTAGACGGTGTACGACCACGACATGTTTAGCAAGGACGACAAGATGGGTGATGCAGAGTTCGAGATAAAACCATATATTGAGGCTTTAAGGATGCAACTTGACGGACTTCCTAGTGGAACCATTGTCACCACGGTTCAGCCAAGTCGTCGCAACTGCTTAGCCGAGGAGTCTAAAGTCACTTGGATCGATGGTAAGCTCGTCCAGGATCTCGTTCTCAGATTACGACACGTCGAATGTGGAGAGGTCGAGGCTCAGCTTCAGTGGATTGACCTCCCTGGCTCCAAGGGTCTGTGAAACTTCTCTTTACTAATCACCGTTACTTTTTAAGGTTTTTTTTCTTTCAAATTGAATTAAACCTCACAATCACAACAAGTGACAGAACCATCTTGATGGTATTAGTGAATTAGAAGCGTGTATTTGTCCATAAGAATATAAGGATTATTGGATTAAGAACGTTGAGGGAATTTTTGCTCCCATATGGTGATGGAGTCATGGTGGTGGATATTGTCTATGTATATTTGGGTTTAGATTTGTGCCTTAAATAAGGCTTTAATTTGATTAACACGAACAACTATTTTTTATTTACATGATATCCATTATATAGCAATGAGCACACATATTGTGATGCTTGTATGTATATCCATATACTTTCATGAGTTAACTATTAATGAAAACCATCGTGTATCATATATTTGACAATAATAGGCTTTTTCTACCATTGCATCAGAGGTTCATGTGTATCTTAGACAAGATATGAGCCCGTTGCGTTGCAACGGGTTTTGTGTGATGTTTTAATTTAATAAAAACCATAAAATAATAAATAATTTTATTATAGTTTTATGATTGTTTTTTGCATATATTATTTGAGATTTATTTTATAATTAAAACTCGTTTTTACACATAATTTTAAGTTAATATTTGTATTTTATAATCATGGTGTATAGATGAATTGTTATAAACTTTGTACTTGGGATTATAGAAAATGCTATTTCTAAACGTTTAAAATGAACACAACCCGAATTAAGAAATTGAATGAAAAGTAAAAAAAAATGAAAGTCAAATACATCAATCGAGTCAATAACAATATTATACATGTTCTTATGTATTAATTTAATGTTTTATTAAATAATTTTTTAATTTTTTTTTGTTAGGATTTTTTTAAAAAAGGAAAACATTCTATTTTATAAAATATCCTTTTTATTTACAATTAAAAAATAATATTAAATAATCTCTTACAATTTTGTTTACTATTTTAGAAAAGAAAAAATATTATCACCTATTACAATTATCTTCTATGTAGAATTTCAGAAAAAATAAATTGCTATCAAATAATTATTTTTAGTTATTAATAAAAAAATTTACAATTCGTATCAATAATAATTTTACACGTATTTTGTTAATTAAATAATTTTTAGTATCATGTTCATCATCAAATATTTTCTTAAAAATATTATCAAATAAATTTTTACAATTCTCTTTTGGTTAGGACTTAAAAATATGATACAAATTTCTTTTGTTTAGGATTTGTTTTATAAAAAAACAACTGTCAAATATTCTTTTACAGTTTTTTAGGATTTTAGAAAGAGAAATTAAATATTACATACTCTTTTACAATTATATTTTTTCTAGGATTTAGAAAAATAAATTTTTTATCAAATAATTATTTCCAGTTAATATTAACTATTTTTAAAAGTTGCCATTTTCAAAATTCATTTTTTCAATATCACTAATATTTTTTACAAATTTTCTTGTTAATTAATTAATTTTTACTATTGTGTTTATCATTAATTTTTTAAGTACAAATTACTATTAAATAAAATTTTATAATTCTCCCTGGTCAGGATTTTTTTTTAAAAAGAAAAAAATCTTAATTGGTTAAGATTAGAAAATAATTTTTTTTTTTAGAAATCTATTTTATTTAGGATTTTAGGAAAATAATAAGTTATTTTTACATAATTACAGTTTTTATTCACACATTCACAGTCAATTTTTTCTTAATTGACACATGTCACAATCATATCATGTGAAATATTTGAAGTTAATTTTGATTTATATTTTTTAACACAAGATTATTAAAAAGTAAAGTTAGTTAATTATAAGAAAAATAAGATTATTTTTACATTTTTAATTTATTTAGACTTTTAAAAATGAACTTAATTATTTTATAATTAAATTTTCTTTCAGATTTTGATACAAATATTTTATTTTTAATAGAAACAAATTCTGTTTATTATTTATATATTTTTTATTATACATACAAAGAAATATTCATCATATTCACACAAATCTACGACAACAACTTCAAAATTAAAAATTATGTTAGCCATAAGATGTAATAAGGATAATAAAACGTTAAGTTGTATCAAGAAAAAAAAAATACTCAGGTAATACTTTTCATGTAAATACTATTGTGTTTTGTAAATCTAATTTGTGCAAGCTTAAACCAAAACATAGATGTAAAAATTTGTAGTTATTTTTGGTCATCACATTTTAGCATACAAATATCTATTAAAAAAAGGAAAGTTAGTTACTTATAAGACAATGATAAGAATACTTTTACAATTTTGTTTTAACTAAACTTTTAAAAAAGTAATACTATTTATTTAAAAGTTAGTTTTTCTTCATGTGTTTTACTAAATAATTTATTGTATTTGTAGGATTTTACAATTCGTTATTGTTTAACATTTTTTTTTCTTAAAACTTAATATTTATCTTTAATAATTCTCTATCTTTAGTATCTTTTAAAACAAACATTGTTTTAACACATATTACATTTTCAAGAAATAATATTTAATAATTAATTTTTATAAGACTATATAATAATAACAATAATAATAATAATAAGACTATTAAATAATATTTTTAATTAATTTTTAAGAAAAGTCATTTTTATTATTTTAGTATATATATTTTTGATTATGAGAAATTTTAACACATATCACATTTTCAAATCACTACAAGAAAACATTGGTTTTACAACGAAGTTTTACGACGAACATAATTCCTCGTAAATTTACAAGTAGATTACGTCGACGTTACGACGAAAAGCAGTTTCGTCGTAAAGCGGATGTAATATTACAACGAAACTGTTTCGTCGTAAAGTCGTTGTAAAGTTACAACGCTTTTACGTGGAAAATTAAATTCCACGTAAACGCTTTGTAATGTAACAAGGACTTTACGACGAATCATGTTTCCTTATCTTTCCTCGTAAAGACGTTGTAATGTTACAAAGACTTTACAAGGAATCCTATTTCCTTATATTTCCTCGTAATGGCGTTGTAATTTTACAAGTATTTTACAACGAATCGGGTTACCGTTATACTTGGTCGAAACGTGTATTAAGTGTGCTTTATACCT
>NC_027750.1:27521606-27522461 GCF_000695525.1 Brassica oleracea var. oleracea
TATCCTAGCAGAAATTGATTATTATGGAGCTCTGGAAACAGTGCCGCGTGGAGGAAACTGGCATGTTCAGGGAAATATGCCTGATGGGTATGGAGTCTCTCACAATTGGCATAAGAAGAGTATATTTTGGGAGCTGCCTTACTGGAAGGATCTTCTTTTACGCTACAACTTGGATGTGATGCACATAGAGAAAAACTTTTTTGACAACATCATGAATACAATATTGAACGTCCTAGGAAAGACAGAAGATAACAAAAAGTCAAGGATGAAATTACCTTCTATCTGCTGGAGAAATGAGTTACATATCAAGAGCAATGGCAGTGTTCCTGTTCCCATCTTCCGGTTTTCATCAGAAGCAAAGACGATGTTGTTCAACTAGGTAGTATCAGAGCTGAAGCTTTTGATAGTTATGTTTCGAATCTCTCAAGATATGTTAAACAAGATCAAAAGTATTTTCCGGAATGAAGAGTCATGATTGTCATGTGTTTATGCAACGACTACTTCCATTCGCTTTTGCTGAGCTCCTTCCAACAAATGTACATGAAGCACTTGCAGGTAAATATTAATTTATAATATATTACATATGTTTATAAAATGTTATTAATTGGGTTATATTCGTAACATACAAAAATTGAAGCATTCTTCAGAGAATACTCGTATGTGGGACACCTTTCACACATACGAGTATGGAAGACATCGGGCAACAAGTAACTACAGAATATGTGTGAAAAGCGAAACATAATTTTACGGGATCTTGCAGGAGATTATTGAAGTCGAATTTCCAGGGTTATTGAAGCTAAAATGTGTCCTCTTCAAATGTGAATGGTTCGATCCCGTTGAGAATCGAGGTGTTCG
>NC_027750.1:27525902-27531891 GCF_000695525.1 Brassica oleracea var. oleracea
TTTACATCGACTTTACGTGGAAGCCTTACGTGGCTTTTACAACGAACTATTACGAGGTATTTACATCGTCATTTACGAGGGCATTACGACGAATAGTTTTCTTCCGCTTTACGAGGAATTACTTTCTCGTAAACGTAACTAAGAATTTACGACGAAACCTCCGTTATGACGAGCG
Source organism: Brassica oleracea var. oleracea (assembly GCF_000695525.1). Lineage (NCBI taxonomy): Eukaryota > Viridiplantae > Streptophyta > Magnoliopsida > Brassicales > Brassicaceae > Brassica > Brassica oleracea. The sequence goes on from NC_027750.1 coordinate 27,526,078, forward strand.
TTTAACAACGAAACGTATATCGATGTTAATTCGTCGTAAAGCCCCTATTACGACGAATTTACAACGAATTCCGCCCTCGTAAAAAATATGTTTTCTTGTAGTGAATGTATAACTAACATTCTCACAATCATGTTAATTATCAACTTTGAAAAACCAAGCTTTTTATAAAAAAAAATAAATAATAATAAGACTATTAAATAATATTTATAATTAATTTCTAAGAAAAATCATTTTCATTATTTTAGTATATATATTTTTGATTATGAGATAGTTTAACACATATCACATTTAAATATATAACTGACATGTGTCACAATCATATTAATTATCAATTTTGAAGAACCAAGCTAAATATAATCTTTTATAATAATATTTTCATTAAAATTTTAGAGAAGAAAAATTATATTAAATATTTTTTTTTCAAATATTTTTAGGATTTTGAAAAAAGAAAATTTCTAAAATAATAACTACTAAATAGAAAAAAAATTTTACTATTAAATAATTTTTAAAAGTAATTTTTTTCAAAATTCGTTTTTATTATCTTATTATATATATTTTTAATCATTATATATTTAAACACATGTCACAATATTATAAGAAAAATTATTATCAAATAGTCTTTTGTAGTTATCTTTTGATTAGGATTTTAAAAAAGAAAAATTACCATCAAATAATATTTATAATTATTTTTTAATAAAATTTGTTTTTGTTTATATCTTAGTATATATTTTTTTAATTATGAGATATATTAACACATGTCGCAATCTTAAAATATATAATTGTCATGTGTCGCGATCATGTTAATTATCAATTTTGAAGAACTAAGCTTTATATAATAAGGTAAGAAATACATGTTTGTTTCTTCAATAATAAGATATCATTTCTTAAGCAAAAAATAAAAAATAATAAGATATCATTCCCGCATGTTTTTTTTTGTCAACAAACGGCTATTCATCGTTCCCGCATGTTATGTGTGGACTCTGAGTGCTGTTGTATATATATATTTTTTTATTCTTTTTGTAAAAGGGCACTTGTTGTTGTATGTTACCTCAGTGTTTTCGGTTTGATATATAAACCGGTTTTTTCTTGGTTCAATCTTTGTTTTGTATTACAACTTGTTTCAGATTTGAATAATTATTATCGATACGTATTTGTTCTTTTTTCGGGCTTGATGTCGGTAGGGTAGCATTGTGGTTGGTGCAACCAGAGGCGGCCCTGGAGGGAAGCGGAGGAAGCTGGTGCTTCCGGCCACCAATAAGTTATCAAAATTATCGGCCACAGATATATGTTAGTTATTCAGTAGCTTTAGTAGTAAACATTATTGTTTTAGGCAGCGGAGGTCGATGGTTCAACGACCCCTAAAGTTTTTTTTTTTTTAAAAAAATTCCTCCTTTAGAATAAATGAACATAAATAGGCCATTATTTTTGGTTATTCTTCCAGCCCCGGTAAATATACGGACCGCCCGCTAGTCGGGCGGTTGCGTTAGGGCTACTGCCTAACAAGAAAATCGGAGATTAAGCGGAAATTATGCGGAGCAGAATTTTTAAACTTTTATTTAATTTATCGGTATATATACTAGATAACTTAAGTGAATTACAAAAAAATCTAAAGTGACATAGTGGCCATTGTCTTATTATTGCCCAAAGTAGGGACGGGTTCGAATCTCCTTTGTCTACTTTTGGTCATCTTTAATGAAGGGATAAAAATATATTTTCCTTTCATCTTTTTCTTTCCTTGTGACATGACCTTAAACCCTAAACATGGCGGCTACCTTTTTTGTCGTTTTTACTGTGATTTTTTCGTTCTTTTGCTAGATCTGTACTAAGTATTGATGAGTCTATGAAATATTAGTCGATTTGTAGAGTTTAAATGAAGAAAAACGAAGTTTTTCCACAACATCCAATTTTTTTGGCCTATTACAGCTTAATCCCGGCAGCTCCGGCCCGTCCGCGACTTTCCGGCGATTAAGCGGGCCCTCGGTACCGCGTTTTAGAACAGTGGTAATTAGTACTAGCCTTAGAAATGATCCCTAACCCTACAACTAGACATAGTGAAACAAAAGTCTTGGGCCCCCATCTAAATATAATCTTGTGTCCGCCCTACAAGTTGGTCTTTCTGGCTATGGTTACGGTTCAAACTAATCTGCGCCATTACTTGATGGGAAAAGGTTTTTTTTAGACCCCAACAGTTTGCATTGTGTCTTTTTAGACCCAAACAAAACATAAGCGTGAAATCATTCATGAACAAAGATTTTTTTTAAAACTTCGACCCAAACTTGACTCCGTAACATGTAATCCTACCTTGAATAACTTATCGTTAGTCAACCGTTAAACCATGCTTTGTCAGATAAAGGCAAAGTGCTGATTTCAACCTGTACAATGTTGGTAGTGCATTTTCAGACCTAAACAATGAGTAAGTGCGATTTTATATCCAAGCTGAACAATAATTTAAATTTCATACCCAAACTTTAATATTAACATAAAAACTACTTTGACTATTGTTTGGTTAGTCAACCGGCGTCGTTTTAACTAAAATAATTAAAAAAATACTCACTATGACTCGAACCCACGCCTTGAGAAACCCTAGACTGAGAATTAAACCACTGGACTAAGACAAATTTTGTAAAATATACATATATACTAAATTATATAGGTACCAAAACGAGTAAAGAAATCACTAGCTTCTTCTCCATCTGGCTATCTCTCTCTCAGTTGTCAATTTCAGAAGTTTCAGTCTTTAGGAAGTTCTATTTTTGATAGTAATGAACATTTTAAAATCACATGAGAAGGTTATGTTGGGAGCCAAAAAGAATAGCTCCGGCTACAACAAGTAGACAAGAGCGGATATTAGTTTCTTCGTCTAAAAATGAATTAGCATGAACCAAGGCATTATCAAGCCCAATAAATCGAATCCATTTGATCAGGGATCGATCCGCGACGAATCCGTGAGCAAACCTAGTATCGAGAAGAAGTAAAACAATGGTGTAACATGAAAGAGAGCGGATTGGCGAACAAGACAAAGATATAAGTTAGTATATATGTAAATATGAGAAAAGTTACTGACCTGATGGTAAAGTGTTCGTTTAATTCACTTGTCTGGCGTGGGTTCAGCCCTCCAAGTAACATAATTTTATTATTATAGCAAAAACGACGTTGTTTTAACTCTCCCTCGACATGTCATCTCTTCCTAGACACTGACTCGCTCAAAAATAACGATTGACTAACCATACGTTAGTTAGAGTAGTTTTTTATGAAATTCAAACTCACTACAAGAATTCATTAAATTAGCTACGGTTGGCAAAGGCATTTTGTAGCCAGATTTTTTAGCTACAAATATAGCGACAAACACACATAATTTTAACTTTGTAGCTCAATATGTGGCTAACTATATAAATCTATAGCTATATAGCTAGAGACGAATTCCGTTGGTGGTCTATAGCTACATAGCTACACATTGGCTAGAGATAAGTGGTTGCTATAATTGTTCCATTTTTATTTATTTATATAGCTATGACTTAGCTGAAGAAACATAGTAGCTAAACTCTGTAGCTATTCAACAATAGAGCACTCTGTAGCTATGTCGTTGCTATTGAGCAACAAAACACTTTGTAGCCATGCCGTTGCCAATAGCTACAACTAGTTTTCTCGCAAAATTTATCGCTAGCAAGCTACAAAATAGCGACGGATCGGGTTTAGCGTCAACACTGGCGCCACAGTTCCAATCCGTAGCAATCTGCCGCCTTTTGCATTGTAGCTGGAGATTTTTATTTCTAGCTACGAAAAAAACGGTAGCTATATGATTGATTTCTTGTAGTGACTATCGTTCAGTTCGGGTATGAAATTCAAATTATTTTTCAGTTTGGGTATGAAATCGCACTTACTCATTGTTCGGGTCCAAAAAGGCACGACCGAAATTGTACGGATTGAAATTGACACTTTTCCTTTATCCGACTAAGCATGGTTTAACGGTTGTCTAACGATAAGTTAGTCAAGGTAGGATTTCATTTTACGGAGTCAAGTTTGGGTCGAAATTTTTTTAAAAAAATCTCAGTCCAGGAATGATTTCGCACTTATGTTTTGTTTGGGTCTACAAAGGCACGACGCAAATTGTTGGGGTCTAAAAAGGCCCTTTTCCCATTACTTGATATACAGATTGTTGAGGAATGAGAAAGGAACTCTGATCTTGGCATCCTGCTGTGTGGTTCAAGCATGCAAACTCAAAATTTGTAACTTGGATGGTGATGCATGGAAGATTATCAACGGGAGACCGTATGAGAAGTTGGAATATAAATGTTGATGCACATGTCTGTTGTGTCAAGATCCTTTGGAGACCACAAATCACCTATTCTTTAAATGTCATTACTCAAAACAAGTATGGAAAGCATTAATGAAAGGGGTAATGTGAAGCCAGTTCACTGTGGAATGGGAAAGTCTTGTAAGGCTCATCACTGAGAGTTCAAATTGGAGCAGAGTAAAATTCTTTATTTCCCGCTACATGTTGCAGTCTACTAATAAATGCTATTTGGATGGAGAGGAATTGAAGAAGACATAATGAGCTCTCATCACCAAGTGAAGTTCTGATCAAGAGGCTTGATAAGAATATGAGGAACATATTTACCATTCTGCAGAGGAAGGGAAACAAAGAGTTGATTGGGGGAATGGCCTTTTGGTTTGGATCTCGATAATTTTGTTCAAAACTGATGTTGCAAAATTTTAATAGGAGAAAATAGTTTCATAAACTCAAATTAGGTACACTTGATGTAACAATGTCTTTTTCTTTGAATTAAATTTAACATTCAATTTTTTTAAAAAGATATACAGATTATGATGAATTCAAAGGCTAAGCCAAATTCTCTCCATCTTTGGAATAGACCGTTAGTAATTTGTGATTTGAATTAGGCCTAAAATAATCATCTGTAGCTTCTGAAACAAATATTTTTTCCCTAAACGAAATGAAAATTCTAAGCTTATAGTTATGGGTGTCAAAACCAGAGGTGAGAAAGAATCTCTAGATTTTTGAAGTATTTATTATCCGATCCTTTTGGTCCTAGATATCCGATTGGATTCAATCTGTAACTACATAGATATTCGGTGTTCGAATAGTGTTTGGATATCCGAATTATTTATATTTTAACCCGATATTTGATTCGACCGGTACAAATAAAATTAAAATTAAAAAAAATAATTTATAGATAATATAAATAATAGTATTTTATTTACTTTTTAACTTTAATAACTAAAATAATTATTTAATAAATAAAAAATGTAAAAGTTAGATAAATTTAATAATTATATATTTCTGTAAATATATATATATATAGCATATCAAATCAAATATTTATTCAGTATTCGTGAGTTGATTTTTTTTTGTTCAGCAACTCGTGAATTGATTTGTTTCTTATGGTTATTAGATATTAGCATTTGTTTTCTCGTAGAATTACGGTTAATACAAAGACTTTTTTGTTGAAAAGTTTTTTTAGTATATTTCACAAACTTATATCACTACAAGAAAACAGGGGGATTCTGATGGCCGAAATCGTCGGTAATTCGTCGGAATCGGTCTATTCCGACGAATTTCCGACGAACCCGTCCGTCGGTATCGTTTCGTCGGAAAAAAAAAATTCGTCGGAATTTCGTCAGAAATTCCGACGACTTTCTGACGAATACCAAGAAACGTCATTCTGACGAACTTCCGACGATATTACGATGCGGCTACACAAGACCAGAGTTCATCGGAAAACTACAATTCCGACGAACGTGGTTCCTCGGTTTATTCCGACGAACTGTATCCGTCGGAATTTACCGACGGACATA
>NC_027750.1:27535486-27544857 GCF_000695525.1 Brassica oleracea var. oleracea
GTGTCCTGATAACGAGGTTTCCCACAAAATTTGCATATATTCCGTGTCTCATCCGCTCTCTAGTAGATCATGCAGTTGTCAATACATACATCTATCACTTCATACGGTAGTTGAAGACCTGCAACAAGTTTCTGAACCTCGTAGTATGAACCCGGTGCAAGGTTATCCTCAGGTAGAATACCTTTGACAAAATCAGTAATCGCATCCATACATTCTTCAGCCAAATTATAGTCTGTCTTAATACCCATTAATCTAGTTGCAGATGATAAGACTGAATGACCATCTCTACAATTTTGATACAAAGGTTGTTTTCCTGCATCCAACATGTCAAAAAATCTCCTAGACTCGGGGTTTGGTTCTTCCCCTCTATAATGATCATGTACCATCTGCTCAGTACCTACACCATAATCTATATCTGTTCTAGATTCTTCTAACCTAATATCAGGCTGAGGTTCACTAACAGGCTGAGGTTCGCTAGTACTACCATATTCATAACCAGTTTCCCCATGAAGGTACCAAACTTTATAATTACGTGAAAACCCTTTCATATACAAATGAGTCCAAACATCAAATTCTTTTATAACCTTATTATTATTGCAAGAAGAGCAGGGACATCTTAACATACCACTTTTTGCATCCGGTTGCTGTTGAACAAGCCTCATGAATTCTCCAATCCCTTGAACGTATTCTTCCGTAAGCAAATTGGTGTTCGGATCCAAATGAGGTTTATCCATCCACGAACGATAATAAACTTCTGAAGACATGATTTTCACGGAATTGTTATGACTAAAGAGAATGAAGAGAGAATGAAGTGTGAATGAGTTGAATGAGGAGGGGTTGTATTTATAGGAAATTGCTTACGGACCTCCGACGACTTTCCGACGAAATTCCGACGGATATAAAGAAGTCCGTCGGAATTCCGTCGGAATTGTCCAATCCCAAACGGCTATACAACGGTCATATGTATTTGTCGGCAACGGTCACATGGTTCGTCGGAATTCCGTCGGAAAATACCGATGGAATTCCGACGACTTTGCTGTTAATCGGAATGTCGTCCGAATTTCGTCGGAATATACCGACGAACTTCCGACGACTACAACGGTTACATTTTTTATCGGAATGTCGTCGAAAAGTCGTCGGAAAATTCCGACGAACCGTATGTCGTCGGAATTCCGTCGGAAATGGCCGACGGAATTCCGACGACTTCATTTTTTTGGATTTGGTCGGAAATTTGTCAGTATTCTGTCGCAAATGTCCGACGACCTTGGTGTCCGTCGGAAGATCCGTCGGAATTCGGTGTGTTTTCTTGTAGTGTATATCTAAAGCTTAATATGAGTATTCTATTCTTAATTTAATTAAAATATCGTGTATGCGAATCAAATCTCATAACCGGACAGATTTAGCATGTCTAAAATAGCCATCTTAAGTTAACTATTCCTTAAATTCTGTTGTGCCTCAGGTTCAAACCATTTATGATATAGAAATTATTCTTTAAATTGAAATATATAAATCTTTAATGGGAACACGAAATTATCTATAGCCCTTAGCACTACGATGGGTGATGGTGAATATGTTTTAACATTCAACATGCCAGAACTTTGGGACATATTGCAAAGATTTAATCGCCATGATTAAGGAGCCCAAAGCTTGGCTAAGCTTTGCAACAAAACTCGAGAGAATAGAGACTCTGCAGATATGCTTTCCAGACTTCAAGATCATTCATATTCCACAAACGCAAAACCAGATTTCCGATTCTCTAGCTAGGATTGCGAAGTCCTTCCATAGGGAATTATGTTCTATCGATTGTTCTACTCTGGTCTAGTTATCCAGACCAGCTCAAGTTTAAAAAATAGAATAACCACTCGTCATTAGAAAAAAAAAATTGTTTTTGTTTTACTGATATCTCATATCTGAATGTGTTTCCTTTAATAATTTATTCCCAATCAGTAGATTGAACGTACTCCTCATTTACATCTCTATTAACTATCTAAAAATATACATCTCATTGTTGTTCCGAAAAAATAAGAGGACAATTTGCTGGATATTCATAAGGAACGCATAAATAAAGAATATAGCTATACTACAGTGATACTTTTTCGATGTGACAAGTTACGTTCAAAAGAGACGGTTCTCTCCCTTATAACGCGTACGCGTGGGGAAGAGATGCAAAGTGAAAAGAAAACTCATGTGCTCAATTTTGTTATACTAAACATGTGTTGTAGAATAGACTTTTCACTTCTGTATCATAACACATTCAACTTAATTAATTTGAGATTATAAATTCTCCCCAGCTATGCAGTCTATACCACAAAGTGAAATGATATAATTATACGAGAACGTGAGATATCATTCAACTAGCAAATCTGGCACATAGAACACGAAGGAAGGGAAAAGTTGTGGACATGAGGCTTGAGCATGATTGTGAGTGGGATGATTGTGTTGTCCCACATATGGAAATTATGTAATCTTCATTTGGGAGACGACGCTTGTTTGAGGAATCGTACCACTGCGGCATGCCAAGAAGCTTTAGAAGTGAATGGTTGTGACATTGCAGATGTCGAGGTGATACAACTCCTATCATATCAGGGGGCAGCAATGGTTGATGGAACATGGATTTCTAGATCCGGCAAGCAATCCTCAAGCAATGTAGCACGGGTGATGTATGTGTAACATGTGAAACGTAATAAGCAAGTAAGTCGTTCCATTAAACAAAACATATATGACGAAACTGTGGTGTATGAAAAAACTCGAACAATAGACTATAACATATTTAATGTAGTATGGTCACATATAATCAAACACGCAAATGGCTTACAATTACAATATCTTTATATTCCCCTATGTTGTTGTTGCACAAGTTCCAAGTGGTGTAGTGTAGTTGTTGTGACAAAAGGGAAGCGGATCCAATATGAAAATTGATGGAGAAAGATGCTTTAGGAGACTCGACAATAAACAAACTGTGTGAAGTACATTTGTAAGCCATACTATATTACAAACGTTATAGTATTGTAGTTGTTGTGACCTATACAGTCATCCAATATTTTCCAGAGAATAGTGTGTTTAGGTGTTTGTAAAAACATAGGAAGCAATCAAATGTAAAACCATAACAGTATAGCACTGCGCCAAATTAATATGGACATAACGTTAAACAGAACCTAACGTTAATTCTCAAACACTACAACAGATGAGCAGTCCAGTGATGTAAAAATGTGAACTAGTGCCGTACAACTGTGTTACTATTCTATTAACGTTTCTCATATAGTATAGTCACATTTTCAATATATCATTGGAACTTAAACCCAAATACAGACAGTTAGTGATCCTATAGTATACAATGACTCACACCCACAAACGGGAAAAATACTATAGTCAACCAGTGTATCAAAAGATAGCCAACTTAGCACAAAGGTGGTTCTTTAATACATCATTAAGGATTTTCGTATAAATATCAGGTAATGCATACCACAATTTGTTCTATACTATTTACAAATATCATATAGTATAAGCAAAATATATGTCAGATCCGATTTAATTACTTTTGTCCTCCGCTGCGGTTAAATCCTTCCACTGGATCTGCAAAATATATGTCAAATCTGATTTAATTGCCGACAACCCAAATCAAGCTTGCTTCGAACATGGTTATATTTTCCGTACCGCTATTAAATCAGACATACTTACCTCGATTCATGCTCTTTCTTCTTTGCAATCGCTCGACCTCTGTAACCCTAACTTTTTCTTGACTTTTATAAAAATTGCTACAACCATTAATCGACGTGGTAACTCTTTTCCTTTCCCAAACACAGATAACCGAAATTTCTTGCTTTCCAAATCTGTATTCTTTCTCGCGTGAGTTCTTTGGAAAGTGAAAAATGACTTTTCAGGTTTCAGATTAAAGAGGAGATGCAACATGCCGACTTCCCACGCGCATGTGAGGGTATTTTCAAAAAACTACATAACAATATGTCTAATATCGTAGCCTAAACTATGTAATGGGTATAAACTTAATTGTCTAGTATGCTATGTATACGTCCTCAAATTTCCCAAAAATAAAACATCTCAATAACTTAATCAAATTGATATATGTACTTTCACTTGTAGGGAATAACAACCAAAAGGCATTTTAGCGAAAAAGAAAAAAAAACAACCAAAAAGCAAATACATATCAGGAGAAAAACATTCCACGGCGCATAGCCATAGGACTGTGCAATATAGACTGTGGATGATTTAAATAAATGCCTTAAATCACACACACAAAGACAAGATTCCTCAGACTTCTATTTAGGTTTTGACCCAACCCTAGCTCTACTACTACACAGACACCTACTATTCTATTTCGGTAATTAACAGTGCCAATTTCAATCTTTTTCAGTCGTTTATTTGCAATATCTATCAATTATCCTATAACCTATCCCAACGGTCAATTAACAGCATAAAACACACGTTAGATATTATTACATCATTTTAGAAAAAGCCACCACATATCTAGGTAGACTGATTGAATAAAGTAAAATAAAATAAATTCGACTACAATAGCTACTTCCCTCGATAGCTAATTAGTAAATTGTATATAATAAATGTAACAGAGAATTTGATGCAGTCTTACATTGTCAGAATATTATGTAGTGTCTAATGTGAAAGATCTTTTGTCTGCATGTGTGTATAAATATATACACGTATACATGTGACATATATGTATTATGATGACCTCATGATAGGAGAGATCACTGACAATAATATAATAAAAGGACTTGAAAATAGGCTTTAATCGTTTTTTTTTTTGGTAGATTGGTTTGTGAGAGAGAAGAAGAAACCAAGAAGATGAATGAATCACATGACACATTCGAACAAAACTAAATGCAGAGAATAAGAGGAGCGGGTGAGTCACAGCCAAGCCAACCAATGGTCCACCTCAATGCCTGTCACCATTTTGTCCCTAACAGTCTTACCCCTCCTTGTGTCTTGTCAATTCTCTCTATCTCTCTTCTTCTTTTAATTTGTCTCTTCTCTTCCATCGTTGAAAGGGTTCTTCAAATTATCAGTGACTAGTGTCTCTCCACTATTCGCTGATTTCTTTTCTTTTTTGTTAATATATTAATTAGTTGTCATTTTCATGTTCAAATTAGTAAGCTACTGAATCGATTTCCTGAGATTTTTATTATAAGATGTGTGTATGGGAGTGGGACAGCTTAGACCACCATCTCTTTTTTTTTATCTTCTTCAACAATCTTAATTATATTAAATCAGGTTTACTCGATGTATACTAATCAAGTTTAGTCGATAGAAAAATTATCCGGATGAGTAATTTATATTGGTTTGATGTGATTGATATATATACATGGGTGAAAAGAAAATTGTGTGTCTGTGCAGTTTTAGCAAGTGAATCCACACATACATTAAAATACGAGAAATAAAATGTAAACTTTTTTTTGTCAACAATAAAATGTAAACTATAGGATCGTTTATCTTCAAACTAAAAGAAAGCTGGTAAGAAAAATCTTTAATCATCTTGAGCAAATCAAATCATGTAATATGCATATTGTATAAGCATATTGTATAAGCATAACATAGCCCAAAGAGTTGTCAAACCTTGACATTCTCTTTTTCAATCATGAGTTGAATTAGGAAGGATAAATAAATTATATATCTACTTTGTGCAAACACAATATAATGTTTCAGGTTTATTTTGCTTGATCTCTCTCCGTGTACATTACTTACATTTGACTCATAAGTATGACTCAGATTTACTAACGGATTTTCAGTTTCCTGTTTTAGACTTCAGCTACAGCCAGGGGCTTCTCTAGTTAGAGACAAATACAAATTAGATAGAGATAAAACCCATTGTTGATTAAAATGTTGCTAATATTTTAAAACTATGTATTAGTTGGAAGAAAGAATCATATATATATGTGCGCGCCTAGGTGGTGAGATGTTTTGGGTTTACATAAAAGAAATATGAAACATTAGTTCATCCGAATCTATATCTGAATATACACACGATCGTGTGAATTAGCATCACCTTGAAATTAACCGTCATCTTCAAGCGATAATAATCTTATCTCAATTGTATACGTTATACGTGGGATTCCACGTTGGCATACATATCCTGCATGACATTTTCCCTGATCGTTATGTGATTTTTAAATTCTTATTTCTAGTGGTAGTTATTGCTTTTAAAAAGTAATTAAAGCTTATGCATATAGCACGTCATTGATGATATTATGATAAATCCAACAACGCAGAGACACAGATTTGTATGATCCATGGAAATAACCAAAAGATTACACCGTACGATTACACTTTAACATTAACCTTCGTTACAATTCACGAGAAGATTCATGTTTCTTTGTTTCCTAACAACAAAATATATTACTATTGTACGTGTGGTAGTCTGTTGACTGTGTGTATACCCATCAACATTTCTCTGCTTGCTTTTCACTTTCTCGTACAAATTGATTAAAGTTATGTTTTTGCTTACTTCCATGCATGCTCGCAAGAATCACAAAAAACACAATCATCATTAAAAAAAAGTAAATACAAGAGAGGAAGAAGGAATAATAATGCATCAAAATGAGCCATATACAAACATATGAAACTACTCTCTTATCTTTCTTCTACAACTATTATTAATGAAAATAGTCGCATTGAATCGTACATAAGAGACATAAAAGAATGAATGAATCTTTTGGAAAAGAAAGGAAAGTGTCGGGGCTTCTTCTATGAATAAGCTTTTCAATAATTTTTGTGCTTGTAATTCTATTTTGTCATGTCTCTTCTCTCTTCTGAAAGCCACCCTTCTTTCCTTTTCTCACATTATGTCTCTCATATTTTGTCTTCTCCCCATTTGAAAATATGGTGGCTAGGCTTCCTATTACATTCGGTAGTTATATTTATCTATATAGTATGCTCTAAAGGAAAATTTAATTCAAAATATTAGGTTTTAATGAAAATTATAGTTGGCCTTTTTCATCTATCTTTCTGTTAATGAGGTTTGCCTTTAGTATCATTAAACTTTCAAATCATCCATCAAATCTCATTTTTCTACATTTCACCAAGATTATATATATATATATATTCTTTAATCAAAATTTAGACTAATTTGGAACTTATTAGAACAGAGATATACTAGTTAAACAAATAGTTGGTTCATGATTTGGAATTTATGTTTCAATTTCTTATTTACAACACTACATTTTCTTGTTTCTCAAGTTAGATATTTGTAGAGGTGGATTTAGCATTCCGAATTGAACACTAGGCTGAAATCAACATCAACTGCATTTAAGCATTGCATATTCAGTTAATGCAAATCACTTGTGAGTTATGAACCACAAAACTAAAACAAATTACACACACAAAATTATCTTATGAATGATAAATATAGGAAAATGATTGCTGACTATATGAAATAATAGTCATCACATGTCTAACCATGCAAACTAAACTAATGTACACCTAGCTACGCGAAGTATATGTTATGCATGATAACATCCCTCAACTTAATGATGTTATGTAGTTAACAACACGAGTTTAATTTCGTTCATCCAAAAATTGATGTAGATGTCAGAGACCGTTTAAATATCTCGCTTCATCAATTAAAATGACAGACTCGGCCGTAACTTAACTAAATGAGGTTTTGACCCACGTTTTAAAAGCGTAAGAATATTTTTAGCAAAATCTAATTTACAAAATCAATATGCAAAATTAATAAGTTTTAACATTTTTATTTTAGTGTATATAAAAAATATATAATTATATTGTTTTTATTATATTAAATATGAAAGTTGTATAAGATATTATGTAATTTTGTTTTTAATATTTTTATCTGTTTTTTTAATGAAATTTTAATAAAATTTCTGTAATTCGTTTGATTAATTGTGTGATGTATACTTATTTGATACATTTTTAAATGGATACAACTTTTTGTTTATGAAATTATAAATAAAATAATTCATTAATTTAATTAATTTTATATCAAACAAATAAAATGTTAGAGTCAGTAAATTAACATGAAATAAGTTTTATAATAAATAAATTGATCAAAAAAGTATATTTCACACAATTAATCAAACGAGTTACATAAATTTTGTTACAAGTTAATAAGAAAACAAATTAAAATAATTAAAATAATTAAAAACCAAAATTAAATAATATATTATTTAACTTTCATATTTAGTTAAATTACAGTCAGATACATCATATTTTAATTGATAAAATGAGAGATTCAAATGGTCTCTAACATCCACATCAATTTTTGGATGAATGAAATTAAACTAGTGATGTTAATTACATAACGTCATTAAATTGAAAAATTTTATTATATATAATATATATTTCGTGTTGCTAAGTATATATTAGTTTTGTTTGCATGGTTGTGATGGTCAAAATATTTCGTGTAGTCAACGATCATTTTTCTATAAATATATTTAAGGGATTTTTGCCAAAACTAACCCACAACTTGATTTTAATCCCAAACCGATACCAAAACTTGAATCAAATGCAAAACTAACCTAAAAGCCTAGTGAAATTACAGCTCAACCCCTTGTGACCAAACAAAAAAATAGAAGTCATTTTTACGAATATAGCCCCAGTAAATCGTCTGAGTCGTCTGAGATGTTGGAAGTCGTCTGGACGACTGAAGTGTAACTCGTTTGGTACCAGTTTATTTTAAAAATAATTTATAAATCTTGTAAAAAAATATTTTGATGCGTGAAAAATAAAAATCAAGTAATTATAAACAGTTTTAAGTGATATAAATTAAGATATGATAAAATTGATTTGTTTTGAAGATAGATGAGTGGAAGTAGTGAATCATGAAATACTTTGGTTTAGGAGTTTGGCAAACATATGTTGTAGTATTGTATGTATTGTTAGGGTTATTTAAAAAACTAAAATTTTTTTTCCAAAAATTAGTTTTCACATATATGTGTTTATTTCTGTGTATAGTAAACACTTTTCAAGTTTGATTTGGTTTTATGAAGTGTTTAATTAGATAATTAAGTTTAGGGGTTATGTTTAGGGTGTGGACAACTTATATTTTAGTCGTTTGTTGAATAATTTACCCGGACGACGTATATTTCAGTCGTCCACATCGTACCGAACCTTTAATTTTACCAATATATGTTTTAACCTAACCGGATCATTTTACTCGGACGACTTACATTTCAGTCGTCTGGTGAAGAAATTAAAACAGACGACTTACATGTAAGTCGTCCAAATATTTCCGCCTAAATTTTTTTAAAAAAATTATTTTCCCGCTTAAATAATTTAAACCAGACGACTTCTGGAAAGTCTTCTATTTTAGTTCCCCGCTAAAATATTTAATTTCCTACTAAAAATATTAAACTCTTCTGGACGACTTACATGTAAGTCGTCTG
>NC_027750.1:27545270-27546779 GCF_000695525.1 Brassica oleracea var. oleracea
AAACTTTATATGAATTTTTCAGTTTTGTCTCATGTCTTTCTTACTAATCTATCTTTTTTGCAGGTTTTTAATTAGATGGTACTCATCTTCCACTAATTTAAAGGTAGATCTATTATTTTTAGATATGTATTTTTGTGTGTTCTGTAAAGGTAGATTTATCTAATCTTTCACTCATTTTTTCTGTTTTTAAGCCATTTGAACGTTTTTGAATATGCAGGTTTTTCAGATCTGGATTTAATATGCAGGTTTTTCAGATCTGGAAGACTTCTGGGACGACTTACCTGTTAGTCGTCTGGAAGTCGTCTGGACTTCTTGGAAGTCTTCTGACAAAGTCGTCTGAACTTCCTGGAAGTCGTCTGGACTTCTTAGAAGTCGTCTGGACTTCTTAAAAGTCGTCTGGTCTTGTCTACTCAAGTGGAATCCAAGCTTGTCTTTGTAGAGGAATGATCTATAATAGTTTGTTTGTGGTCTGTTTTGTGAATTGCATGTCTACTCTTTTAGTTGTGAATTTTTTGTAAAATCAGTAATAATGTTTTCCAAGATGTATTAAATGCAGGGCCGTGCCTGATACCAAGCAGATCAAGCATTGGCTTTGGGGCCAACAAGAAAATATTTATTTTAGGGGCCAAGAATAAGTGAAGTTTCTCTCTAGTTCTGGTGGCAAAAGCTAGATATGTAACAGCGGGAGGTTATAGGTTCGAATCACATGGGAACCACTTTTTAATATTTTCATGTTTTATATAGATAATGGCCAAAAAATTTTTTTTGCTTCTGGGCCCGAAATTTTCAGGCCCGGCCCTGATTAAATGTGCTAACAATGTGTTTACACATTTACAAATCAATGAAATAATAGACTTCAGTAGCCTTTTTTCTTATCTTTGGATCTCTCATATGCAATAATAAACTTCAATGGCCTTTTCTCATCTTAATAAACAAGAATCTTGGTAGCTTCATATTGATACAACATTTTAAGAAGCATTTAACCCTTCTTCCAACTCATAACAATAGTCATCATTATTGTCTAGAACAATAATACTTAAGAGATGGAAACAAACAATAGTAACTAGTCAAAGCATATCATATTTTTTTATAAGTTTGCGTTGAAAAACTTAGTCAAATTTAGTAAAACTAAGGGAGAGAACATATTTTGTAAATATGAGTTTTACATATCTTGAAGTTACTTGTCACTCTTAAAAATACAAGTTATTCAAAAACTAACATAGAAGACTTAAAAACTAGCAGAGAAGACGGGGATGACTTCAATCTAAGTTGTCCAGACGACTAAACTATACGTCGTCTGGTCAACGCAGAGGTTATTTTTGCAATTGACTTTGAAATCCGTTATTTCGGACGACTGAAAAATAAGTCGTCTACTATTGTTTGGTTAAAAAAAAACTCCAAAAACGCTTGACGACTTACATTTCAGTCGTCATAGGTTAGTTTTGCATTTGACTGGATTATTTCAGAAGTTTGACTTTTCTGGACGACTTACATTTCAGTCGTCTAGTG
>NC_027750.1:27553168-27564085 GCF_000695525.1 Brassica oleracea var. oleracea
TTTTTTTTCTTGTTGGTGTGCTTAAAATTATGTTCAAACCTCCATATATATAGAAAATTTTCGAATCTGGTAGTTGAATTTTGCTAGGAATTTACGACGAAAAATTAGGTTGGTGGCAAAAAAAACGTGTTAAGTTGGTGGATTTCTCGTTCTTTCCTCGTAAGTTATTTCCTCGTAAAAATCATGCTAAAATTACGACGAATTTGCGACGAAACACATTTTTCTCGGAAAAACCACGTCAACTTACGACGATTCTACGAGGAAAAGCTTTACTCGGTATTTTACAAGGCCATTACGAGGAAACTTTATTTCCTCGCAATTTCATCTTTAAGTCATCGTAATTTCACGAGGAATAGTTTTCCTCGTTAAATTTCCTTGCTAAAACTGTGTTTTCTTGTAGTGATGGCATTTTCATAAATTATATGAACTTGTGGGGTGAATAGGGCAAAACCAATTTTCAAAAAAAAAAGAGGTTAGTTTTGTGTTTGACTTTAAGTTGTAGGTCAATTTTGCAAAAAACCCTATATTTAATATAAATTGGTTCGAACATCCGATTTGGTACCGGAGTTACAATGAACTTTGGTTTGTTCTTAATCCGGTTACACGTAATGTTCATTAAATTATTTTACCTGTAAACACAAAATAGTGACGTTGAATATGAGGAGAATAGTTTATATATAAATAGCAAATGTAAAGGCATTTTGTTGGCATGCTGAGTGAAGCGAAAACAAAACAAGTCCAAAACAAATTCCTCCCACTTTCTTAGTCACTTCAACATCAACCCAATTCTTTTTGTCTCTCGCACATTTATAACTCAAAAGATACGCATGCTAAGATTGAGACATATACAGTATTACAGATCATGTTTGTGTGTACATATACTAAGTAAATATTTTGTGATATGTAGTAATTTTCTTATAATTTATATTGTAGTTACGCCTTAAAAAGTGTATACTAACGACGAGTTCCCATTGTGATAAGACTTGATATCATCACGAAATACACTCAGTCACCAACCAAATCAAGCAAGTTTTCTAATCCAAAACCTTAACTCACCACATCCACACAAAATGATAAATTAATGGGAAAATCACATGTATATGTATTCTTTTTAGTTTAAGTTTTGCTTGAGTCGTTTTAACATTTAAAGAAAATGGTCCAAAGTGAATTTCAAGGCAAACGCTTATGAAATGTTAACATCAACACCATAAAGACACGCCTGCCCTCAGTCCCAAACAAAACCCTAGCTCGCTATAACTTGATTAGTTAATTAATCTAGTAATATGATAACACAAAAACATGTTTCTCTTGAAAAATATCATGTAGTACTAGTTCTTCAACGGAAGAAACTCATAGAAACATTGAATGCCACTCTCCTTCTCTTTCCCACCATTGCTACAAAACCCTTCTTTTCTCAATGGAAACAGCTCTAGTGTATGTTCTTGATGTTCCAATTCACCGTTTGAGCAATCTTCATGTTGTTCTTGATCTTTATTATCATCACAAGCATCTGTGTTCCTTGCTCCTCTTGTCCTCAGAAATGAAGGTGAAAATGTGACTGTATCTTTAGGAGCGGAAACGTTACTGTTGCTAGTGGACAAGTTTAAAGAAACTGTAGTGGAGTTGAGATTGAGTTGGTGATGATTATGATGTTGTTGTGAAGAAGGGTAGAGTCCAGGTGGCAGCTGCATCATATGCCACCTGGCACTTCTCACAGGAAAGCTTTGTATCTCGTCTCCTCCATGACGACCATTGCGTTTCGTTGCTACCATCGCTATTGAGACAGGCTCTTCCTGATGATGATGGTCATGAGGTTTCTGATATGCAAAAAAAAAGGAAAGAAAGAGAAATGCAATATTTTAAAATTTTTGAATTGTCAATTAGCATTGGAAAATGTAAAGCTTGGTAACAAATAAGTCAAAATCATGGCAAAGCGACAAACTTTATGCTTAAAAAACGAATCACACAGACGCAAGAATAATCTGCGAGAGCAAATTCCAGAAAGGGACAGCGCCAAGGAGAGCGAAACCGTTAACGAGCAGGGTCAAAGCGGTCTTTTCAAGCATGTATTGATGTAAAAAAGCTCTCTAATATATAGAAATACGGTAAAAGCACAAGAAGAAAACAAAAATAATACTTACGTAACAGCTGTCCCGACAGAAAGGAAAGTGTCTGCAGCTTTTTGGATCAATTCATTATATTTTAGAAATACAAAATACTCAATAAAATACTAATAATATAATTTATCTGCTAACAAAAATACTTATTTTTGCATTTCCCAATAAGCTATCTATTTTTGGTATTTTCCGCTGCCACATATATCTTCTCTCATATCTGTCTTTGTTTTCATTTGCAAAAATTACCCAAAAATCCAAAAAAGGAATGCAATTATTCATAAATAGATTCTCTTTGTAATCATATGCCAATTATACCATACCATAAACCCTTAATTACATTCCTTTTCATGTCCCCATATTAGAGATTAATATATAATATAGTGAGTAGAAACAAACAATCATATTTAGCAAAAAAAAAAAAAAAAAAACAAACAATCATATGTATACCATGCTCATATATACCTCTTGTTGTGTGTCGCATCCGACCGAACATATCCAGTTCTTGGTCTGTTCAACCTTGTAACCTGTAATATTTCAAATAAAAAAAGACTAAGTCAAGATTTCACTGTTTGAAGTATGTGTCATATTCTGTTTCTAAAGTTATGGTCTCTCACCTTTTGAATCTTTCTTGTCAAATCCTTGGTTTGAGACAAGACTCGTTGTCGTAACGACTGATTCATCGTGGCCATTTTCCATTTGTCGTCGACGCTTCTGGCGTTCGCGGGCTTTGTGGTTTTGGAACCAATAGAAAACGTTTTTGCCTTCTATCTTCCCGTACCGTCGTAGCTGCGCGGTGATTTGTTGGATATGGTCGGCCGAAGGAGTTCTTGTTCCTTGTTGGTAAAGCTCTTCAAGAGCCTTTAACTGATCCGGTGTCGGATTCCACCGTGAGCTCACCATTGCTGGTGGATGTTGAGGCTCTGAGTTTAGCATCATCAACTCCCTCTTGTTCTGCTCCGCCGTCATTGTTGTCACCACTGCTTTACAAATCATAACAACCAAGAAAATGAGCATTAACCTTTCTCTAGATGCGGTAAAATTACAAAAAAATATTACTAATTAATAAGAAAATGAGCATTAATCGAAACTAGAAAGAGAACTATATATTTTGTGGGGAAGAAAGAGAGAGATACCCATATTAAAGTGGTGGTCGGAGTTGGTGTTTGCGGTGGCGGTGGGGCAAGAAGAGAGGCGAGGCATGAGAGGACGAAGCTTTCTTCCTCCGTTGAAGGAATCTGCTCCTCCTTCGTTGTAACCCATCATCCACATTTTGGACCTTTTTAATTTTATATATGTATAACCGAGCTGAGAGACAGATAGCAACTGAATATTAGGGCTTTGTTTATTTATCGAAATTTAGGAGATGTGAATGATATCTTTGAATGAGGAAATTGACAAATAGTAGAAAGTGTTATTGGCTGTTTTTAGTTTGGGTATGAAGTAGAGTGATAATGTTGAGATATCTTTTGTGTGAATGTGAGAATGGGAGCATGCAAATTGGGTTTTCATAAGCACACATATATGTATGTATATATAGTTAGTACCGAGATATATATTTTTCTATATATATTTTTTTCTTTTGCAAATTAACATTCTCCATATGGATAGAATCATATATTTTATATGCTTTGTTTTATTCCTTTTATTTTATAAATTCTCCACCAAATTTCAAAAACAATTACATTTTTATATAAAAAGAATTATAACGTATATAATAGAATTATTTTTGAACAAAGCAAAACATAATACAATTGTTTTCCATGTAGAATGTACTGTATTATATTTTATACTATTAAGCCCGAATTTATTACATCATATCATTGTAAGATTACTACTTCGTTATGGTTATGGCTTGTTTATTACTTATTTATTGATAAAGGGTTTATTAGGCTTTGCTTATTTGATGTACAGTTTTTTTTCGAACCTATAAGAAGTTACAGTTCAGGAGTGCTTATGTAAATGGTACTATGGCTGGTATGCTATGTTAAAGCAAAATATTATAGGGAAACATATTTTTGGCTGTGTTACACAGGTACAAAATCAATCAAGATAAAAGTTGTAAGTTGATAAATAAGTAAACATGTTGTTTGTTTTTGTGAATTTATATAGAGTAAAACTTTCTTCTTTTTTCACAGAGAAAATTTTATCCTCAAATTAATTTTTCTCGTATTTGCTCTTTCATTTCTTCCATTTTTAAGTACTCTATAGTAACTCCAATGTTCACCAACCATACTCTATGTGTAGTACAAATATACTATTGGTTAGTTTGCAGATGAGTACACTTAAGCACAAAATTGACATATTCCAAGAGGAACACAGAACACTACTAAGTAGGATTCGATAAATGCATTGATTATATTGTCTCTTTGGGAACAACCTATAAAATCAAAACCATACATCAAAAAAAGGAACATCATGACCACTATTACGTAAGAATTACAAGCACAAACAGAGAAATGCGTTCTGATTGACCGATTTAGGATTTCCCTAAACTAATTCTGGAATGATGTAACTATATTCTTAGTTTAGTATACATATATATATATATATCTTAATTATTAATAGCTACTAGAATGTAGTTGTATTATGAAAGAAAATTGAAAGGAAGAAGTTGAGATTGACTGGTAAGAGGAGTAAGAGAGCGTGGAATTCTGGGGATATGAATGATATGGGGAGATGTGAAGGAGCTTAAAACGACGTGACATTCTCCCATCTCTCCCCATCACTCCTTTTCTTTCATTCTTTATTTTCCAACTATACTTCAATTTTTTTTGGTTTATACGAAATATGAGAGATAAATGAATGTGTGTGTGGTGGCTTTCACTATTATTCTTGTGCTCAACTGCCCCATTGCTTTGTCTCTTTACACTCTTCACCTCATCTCCTTTGTCTCTCTCAAACCCACTTTTCCATAAAACCCTTTTCTTCTCTTTGGGATCTTAAATCTCCCTTTTCTGTCTTTTCCCAAGCCTTAATCCATTTGATTTTCTCGATTTTTGGAAAGTTATAATATATGTTAATCCTTACTTTGTGAAAGATATGCTAATAATTTCATGTCTTTTCTTTTCTGGTTTTAGTGATCATGTGATGGAACCCATGTTCGAAATTGTGCTAGGTGCAACGCGTGCGGTTGATCTGAGCCTAGCACTGAATCAATTAATCGGCGATTAAGCGGGGATTAATCAGCGCCTAGTGTTATAGCTATTATACATATAATGATATGTATTGTCAATACATAACATGTGGTCTGGTGGTTTGGAATTGCAACATCAAGAAGTCGCGGGTTCGACGTCCCAAACATGCATTTGATATGTTTTTCTCCTTTTATACTTAAATGAGGGGTAAATTTGACATTATGTTCTTTCATCTTATACAACTCAAAATCTGCAACCATAATCCTCTGCCCTCAGCCATTTTTAGAGCACTTATACATCACGTTTTTTACACTTTTTTGATCTTTTACATTTGAATATCATAAATCTAACATATCAGTCGTATAGTGAGTAATTTTTTTTTTACGTTTTCCGACCGATTATGTTGAAATAGCGGCGGCATCATACCGTCTTTCCGCCGCGTATACAGTGTCCGCGGCCGCGTTTTAGAACACGGGATGGAACAATATATTAGATCCTTTCTAATCCACCTATATTTTTCTTTTTATAATAGAGAAATTTTAAAATGAAGATCACTAATAAATGAATTCTAATATATTCATTTATAATAGTAAAAGATAGATGTGAGTTGGAGATACTTTTATATGTTATTACAGTGTGCCTCGTTTGATGAGATTTAGCTATACCTAGTTGTTATCTATCTTATTAAAACTCAAGTACAAAATTGGAGTGTTTGGAGATTTGAATAGAACTATTAAAAAAATTTGGAGTGTTTGGAAACATGAATTGTAGTCTTTTAAAAAATTAATTTTGTTTGGAAACAAGGATAGTAGTATTAAGAAAAAAAATAATGGGCTTATGTTATTAAGAAAAATTAAAAGTCTATCATATTATAAGAAACTATCTATCTGGCCCAGATTTAAAATATACGAAAATGGGTCAATCTAATTGCCTAAAACTTTTTCTTTTCTAAACTAAAATTTAAATTTAAATTTAAATACGATTAATTTATAATATCTTTAAAACTCAAGTACAAAATTGGAGTGTTTGGAGATTTGAATAGAACTATTAAAAAAATTTGGAGTGTTTGGAAACATGAATTGTAGTCTTTTAAAAAATTAATTTTGTTTGGAAACAAGGATAGTAGTATTAAGAAAAAAAATAATGGGCTTATGTTATTAAGAAAAATTAAAAATCCATCATATTATAAGAAACTATCTATCTGGCCCAGATTTAAAATATACGAAAACGGGTCAATCTAATTGCCTAAAACTTTTTCTTTTCTAAACTAAAATTTAAATTTAAATTTAAATACGATTAATTTATAATATCTTTAAAACTCAAGTACAAAATTGGAGTGTTTGGAGACTTGAATAGGACTATTAAAAAAATTTGGAATGTTTGGAAACATGAATTGTAGTCTTTTAAAAAATTAATTTTGTTTGGAAACAAGGATAGTAGTATTAAGAAAAAAAATAATGGGCTTATGTTATTAAGAAAAATTAAAAATCCATCATATTATAAGAAACTATCTATCTGGCCCAGATTTAAAATATACGAAAACGGGTCAATCTAATTGCCTAAAACTTTTTCTTTTCTAAACTAAAATTTAAATTTAAATTTAAATACGATTAATTTATAATATCTTTAAAACTCAAGTACAAAATTGGAGTGTTTGGAGACTTGAATAGGACTATTAAAAAAATTTGGAATGTTTGGAAACATGAATTGTAGTCTTTTAAAAAATTAATTTTGTTTGGAAACAAGGATAGTAGTATTAAGAAAAAAAATAATGGGCTTATGTTATTAAGAAAAATTAAAAATCCATCATATTATAAGAAACTATCTATCTGGCCCAGATTTAAAATATACGAAAACGGGTCAATCTAATTGCCTAAAACTTTTTCTTTTCTAAACTAAAATTTAAATTTAAATTTAAATACGATTAATTTATAATATCTTTAAAACTCAAGTACAAAATTGGAGTGTTTGGAGACTTGAATAGGACTATTAAAAAAATTTGGAATGTTTGGAAACATGAATTGTAGTCTTTTAAAAAATTAATTTTGTTTGGAAACAAGGATAGTAGTATTAAGAAAAAAAATAATGGGCTTATGTTATTAAGAAAAATTAAAAATCCATCATATTATAAGAAACTATCTATCTGGCCCAGATTTAAAATATACGAAAACGGGTCAATCTAATTGCCTAAAACTTTTTCTTTTCTAAACTAAAATTTAAATTTAAATTTAAATACGATTAATTTATAATATCTTTAAAACTCAAGTACAAAATTGGAGTGTTTGGAGACTTGAATAGGACTATTAAAAAAATTTGGAATGTTTGGAAACATGAATTGTAGTCTTTTAAAAAATTAATTTTGTTTGGAAACAAGGATAGTAGTATTAAGAAAAAAAATAATGGGCTTATGTTATTAAGAAAAATTAAAAATCCATCATATTATAAGAAACTATCTATCTGGCCCAGATTTAAAATATACGAAAACGGGTCAATCTAATTGCCTAAAACTTTTTCTTTTCTAAACTAAAATTTAAATTTAAATTTAAATACGATTAATTTATAATATCTTTAAAACTCAAGTACAAAATTGGAGTGTTTGGAGACTTGAATAGGACTATTAAGTGATTATTGTAGACGACCTGTATTTTTTGTTGGGATGAATAAAATCTCCTAAACTCAATAAAATGGATTTCTTAGAAAATCGCCTTCAATTGTTGAAACTAAAGTAGTGAATTACTAAGCTAAGTCTTTTGTTTATGTGTTTCCTACGCTATATAAATACGGGTTCCATTGAAATAAAATGTAACTTTATATATACACATACGTATATACGTATTTAGAGTTATTTGACCAAAAAAAAAGAGTTATTTATCTATTATTGTTAAAAAATAATGCCAGACATTTGGGAAAACTTTATGAATTTTATTATTGGGAAATTCCATAAAAATACTTCAACTAAATTTTATTAAGCTTTTTTTTTTTTTTTTTAATAACTAAACTTTTTCGGTATCCAGTTTAATATCCCAATTAATTATTTTGTTCATTTTAATACACAAAACTTTAAAATTGTACCCTTTTTTAATACCCAAAGTTTGTTTATATAATTGAAAATACTAATAAGTTTCAAACAAAAATTAAAAAATCTCTAATTATTTTTATGATTTAGAAAAGAAGGTAAATAAATTAGTGAGAAAATTTTAAAATTAATTTTGAAGGAAAATATATAAATTAGTTTTCTATTTCAGAAAAAAAAAACAAAATTCTATATTTAAAAATTAAAATAATTATTACAAAATTTAAGGTTATACACAATTTAGTTACTTTTATTTCTCAAACAGAAAATAAAATTAGAATTTTCTGAGATCCTTTTGTAAATTTTATAGATTTTTAAAATTTTATTTGAAATATATAAGTATTTTTAATTAAAATAAACAAAGCTTATGTATTAAAATGGGCATAGTTTTAAAAATTGCATATTAAAATGAGCAATATAATTATTTGGAGTATTAAACTGGGTAACGAAAAAGTTTGAGTATTAAAAAGCTTAAAAAATTTAGTTAGGGTATTTTTATGAAATTTTTCTTTTTATTATTTTTATTTCTTAGAATAATTCTTAATTAATCAGGAAGAAAAATTACATCCTCTCTACATTAAATGGGTTGGGCTTAATATTATCTAATATTATAAAATAAAATATCAACGCTATAAGGATGGAGAGAGAAGCGACTAACGTGTGACGGCTAGGGTTTCCCCAAAAATTCTTAGATCTGCTCTCAATCTTCCATTTCCTCTGATCTATTCTTAGATCTGCACTCAGCTTCGACAAGAAAAGATCAAGCTGAATCCATTAAGCCCCAATAGCTTCTAATTTCACTCCAAATCCCAAACCCCAGATCTACGAACCCACTGACTTGGGGTCCCTGGATCCGACTGAGACGTCTCTAGTCTCTCATTAGGCCTCTGTGGCTTCTCCGGTACACCGGAACTAAACACCTCTGAAAGATGTTTTGACCAAAGAAGAAAAAAGAACTCTCCTTGGTGGAGGAACTCAAAGAGCTCGAGCTACTTGAAGATGGAGAAATGGTTGACATTCCTGAGCTAGAGAATGACGATCTCCTTGAAGAAAACTCTCTCAGTGTGATTGTGAGATGTCTAAACCCCTCAGCTCACAAAGTAGGTGGACTTGTCAAAGCATTACCCCCGATATGGGGTCTTGAAGACAGAGTTCATGGAAGAGGAGTAGGTCCCGATCGTGTACAGTTCATCTTCCAATCAGACAGGGACCTTCATCACGTCCTCACCAGAGGGCCGTGGTTTGTCAACGGATGGATAGTGGCTCTGGATCAATGGACTCCGACACCAGCTCCTGATTTCCTCCGAAAGATCCTTTTTTTGGATCAGGATTCGGGGTTTACCAATACACCTCCTCAAGGAGAAAGCGGTAGATAGTCTAGTGGGGCCTCTGGGTGAAGTGGAGAAGGTGGAACTCCATGCAAAAAATTCCTCCTCAGTAGACTATGTCAGGGCTCAGGTCTGGATAAAAGCTGACGTACCACTTCAATTCCGTCGTATAGCAAGATTCAAGACAGGCGAAGTGATCCCGACGGAGCTGGAATATGAAAGACTGATCAAAGTGTGCTTCATCTGCAAACGACTAACTCATGATCAGACCAGATGCCCAACTCAAATGAATCTTCTGGGACGAGAACCCCCTGACAGAGACGAGCACGGACCAGAAAGAAGAACACAGAGAGGTCTACAAGGAGGATCAAGCTCACATAAAGAGGTCGCTGCACCTACTCAAGCTCGAAAGACGACAACTCGCAGAATCTCAAAAACACTGAGTCAGCGGAAAACTGTGGACCTGAAAGGGAAGGGTGTGGCGGGAGGCTCTACCAGAGTATGGAAACAAAAAGAACTGACCAAACACCCAAGGGAGGAAGGAGCTATCTCAAAAAGTTCAGGAGAGTCATCTGCTCCTTACAGTAGGAAGTCTTCCTCCGGAAAAAAAAAGAACCCCCAGAGCAGAATCACTCCCCCCAAGGAAACCAACAGAGAGCTGATATCGGTTTTTGAAAGGCTAAGTAATGCAGAGGATAACCAGCTTGACAACACAATCCTTCTAGAGCAGTCTGACCCAAACACCAGCAGCTCCAAGGCGCTATCCACCCCTAAGGACTCCCATGAAGGACGCTCTAGCAAGGGACGCCGCAGTCCTCCATCAGTGTTCGAAAGGCTTGGCTCTGGCTCCAAAAACTCCTCAGAGAGAAAGCACAATGTAATAGAGGTTACATCATCCAAAAGAAGAAGGCTAAGCCACAGTGGAGAGAGGGAATCAAAAAAGCCTCGAATCGAAGAACAAGAAACATCAGTGTTCAAGCGACTTGGACACAAAAATGGTGATTCAGGAGAAAAGAACTCAGAATCCCATTTTCATTCTGCTCAAGTAGCAGCTTCACACCCTCCCCATTCTGTCCGTAGGATAGTATTGGGGAGTGGTAAAATCTTGGAAGAAGGGTTGATGCATAATTCCAACCCTTCAAAGTCATTATGAGAATTCTCAGCTGGAACTGTCAGGGGTTGGGGAATACCCCTACAGTTCGACAGCTAAAGGAGATGCTTGGTCAGCACTCTCCTGAGATTCTATTCCTCAGTGAGACCAAAAA
>NC_027750.1:27567234-27580339 GCF_000695525.1 Brassica oleracea var. oleracea
ACAAATCCACATGGAGCAACAGCTGCAGATGCTTACAGTTGGGAATTCACAAAGACCGGTCACTACACAGTCAAGTCAGGCTATTGGGTGCAGCTAAACATCATTGAGACAAACGAGCAAAAACAAAAGATGGATCAACCGAGCCTCGACGCTTTAAGCCAGAGAATCTGGAAACAAAATACAGGCTCCAAGATCCACCATTTTCTTTGGAAATGTGTTAACAATGCCCTCCCCGCAGCAGCAAACATGAAGCACAGACACATCACAAAGGATGGGCGTTGTATGCGCTGCTCAATGGAAAATGAAACAATAAATCACATCTTGTTTGAATGTCCTTACGCTCGCCTTGTCTGGGCACTATCTCCAGTTCACGCACCTGTCGATGGTACTATGTCCGACTCCCTATACTCTAATTTATGGCGTGTGATGAGCCTCCAAGATAGATATCCCAAGGAAGAAGCATGCGCTGATCTCGTACCGTGGCTGTTATGGCGCATCTGGAAAAACAGAAACGATTTCCTTTTCCAGGGCAAAGACTATGCAGCTCAAGACGCAGTCAACAAAGCCCTCGAGGACATGAAAGAATGGTTGGAGAGAACAGAGGAAGAAAAAAAGGAGGTGAAAAAGCCCACAGTAGACAGACCGCGAGTCAAATGGAAACCCCCACCAGAAGGTTGGATCAAATGCAATGCTGATGGGAGTTGGCACAAGAACCGGCAAAATCAGGGAGTTGGGTGGGTGAGTAGAGACTACACAGGTCGGATGCTGTGGGCAGGAGCTCGAAGGTTTCAGGGAGTGGGCTCACCAATAGAAACTGAGGCAACAGCGCTACAATGGGCAATCCAGTCGATGATTCGCTTCGGTTACAAGCATGTCCAGTTCGAAACAGATTCTCTGGTTCTGGCCAAGATGATTAATGGTAAGGAGGAGACATGGCCAAAACTGAAGCCAATCATACAGGAGATCACCCACTCCCTCTCAACAAACCGGAGCTACAGGGTCGAGTACTTTGCCCATGAAGGTAATAAAACAGCAGATAGGATAGTGAAGGAAGCTTTTTCTTTTATGAATCATGTTCCTAAGTTGTATTTTGTTATGCCAAGTTGGTTAATCCATGTCATAGAGGCTGATATGCCTTCTCTAGGATCAAACTATGATGTAGGTCCTAACAATGTTGGATAATGAAAGTAGATATTGAGCCAAAAAAAAAAAATGGGTTGGGCTTTCATAAATCAACAACACTTAAAGTCCAATACATCGAGCAGTAAAAGGAAGGAGAAACTTCTGTAATTTTGTTATCATATAAAAAGCCCTTTTGAGAAGCAAAAACAGATGCACTCGACTCAAAGTTATGCTCTTTCGTCCCTCTCGCCTGAAAGCCAGAGAAAAAGGCTTCTATAACACCTTGTTCTTCTCTAAATCCATCTACACCTCAGCTGCCTCCCTATTCCAGCTGCAGAAAACTGATGATCATGTTGTTGAACTTGGAATACACTCGTACGAAGAAGATGATGCAATAGAAGCAGAAGACCGTCGACGCAGTGTATAACTCATAGAGCTTACTGGAGAAGACGGGTACACAGTATCTGAAGGTGGGTGTATGAGAGCTTATCAGTTGCTAGAAGAGGTATCTGAGTTTGGTTTTTAGTACGTATACTTATAAGCTCCTAGTGGAGAGTATGCAAGGAACATGACACGTGCAAAGCAAGGAGTATTCTAGAGCTGCTGTTGAGGAAAAAAAGAAATAGATAGAACCAGAATCTGTGAACGTACTGGTCAGTATGCTTCAGGGAGATGAGTATACACTTAACACAGCTCGATGCTGTGACTTTAACTATACTATTATGCACGTTAGTTGTTCAAGCTCCACAAGGGAGATGAAGCTATGCGTAGATTGTTCAAGCTTCAGAGAGCTAAGATACTTGAATACTCAGCAATAGAAGACCAAAAAGCGAATAAATAGACTTACATATCTCTACAGTAACATTAGGGGAGACAGTGAAAATGGTCTTTAAGAGACATCAACCCAGACAGCTGTTCTTAACATATACAAAGACGAGCATTTCAGACAGAACAATCTATGACACTGAAAACAGAACCAACCATTGCAAAGTGCAAAACCATCATGGTATTAACTAGTTCCACCACTTTGCTGATGAGCCTGAGACTCCCAGAAGAGTCTAACAGTGGAATAGATAAGAGACGGCTCAGCCATCGCGCCATTACCATAGTCACCACAAGCCAACCTCTTCTTGATCGGAGGAATAAGAGTGATTCCAAGCTCATCAAGCGACAAAAGATGCCTCTCCGTAAAAGGATTGTTCCACATCAAAGTATTCATAGCCGGCGCAACGAAAAGCGGTTTGCTATAATCCCAAGCTCTTATGATACAAGTCAGAAGATTATCACACATCCCACCAGCTATCTATAAAGACACAAAAATTGAACAAAGTGAAGTGTGGTTTTCTAATGAAAACTTATAGATAAGGCTCCGAATGGTAACAGACCAAACCAAATAGCATTGCAGCTAATAGTAACAAAAATCTCTATCCGTAAATTTTTGTTACTATTATAACCGCAACCCTTAGATTGTTTTTTTTACCTTGGCTAAAGTGTTAGCAGACAAAGGAGCGATGACCATGACGTCAGCCCAGCGTCTGAGCTCGATGTGAAGCACGGGATCGCCGATCTTGTTCCAGCTCGACCACTCGTCTTCGTCGGTGTAGAGAGTCACTTCCTGTGGGAGAGAGAGCTTGTCGAGGAAGTGGAGAGACGATTTCGAGACGACGGCTCTCACTTCCGCCCACTCTGTGAAGCAGTGGCAGAGGTTGCCGAATTTGATGGCGGCGACGCTTCCGGTTGCTGCGAGGAGTACGCGGGGCTTTCTAGGGGAGAGCTGCACTTCCATGTCTTCTCTGTCTCTTTTCCCGTTCTCCATGGCTCTTTTTGAAAACCCTTACAGATCTGAAAATTGGAGAATTGAGGAAGATGATGGTTGATTTAACCCATACCGAACCGAACCGATCTATTCATTTATTGGTTATGTACCGATTGGTACGTTTTAAAATTAATTCTTGTTTTGTTTGATAATCGGTTAATTCAGTTATCGTTTTTTTAAGTTTCCGATCAAACCAGTTTATACCAATATTTCAAACCAAACTGGTATAGCAACCGAAACTACACATACTTAATCGAATTTAACCAAAGAATCTGAAATTTCTTCGGTTTGGAAACGAAATTAAACAAAATCGAGACGTAATTTGTTTCGGTTCAGTTGGAGTTTTTCAACTTTGGAATCAACCGAAAACTGTATTGCTTGACCCGACTAAACCGAACTAGCCTAATCAAAATGTTCGAGAGAGAGAGAGAGAGAGAGAGAGGACAACAATCATTGCTCTTTCTCTGGCTGGTCAGATGGGCCGTAAACTACATCTCTGTAGGCTTTATACCTCTTCTATGGACTTTATATCGACATTTTCTTCTTTGATATTACGATACAATCGCGCAACGTATCAAATTTGAATTTTGGTGTTAGTATTGGGTTGCATGGAAACTCCTTTCTAGGGTTGTCTTCGGTTTTAAATAAAATTTGGATACGAAATGTGTTGAAAATACAAGGATACGTGTTTCATAGAATTCGAAGTTTAATTTCTACAGTTTGCAAAAAAAAAAAAAAAAATCAAATTTTTTAGTTATACTATAGAACGTATATTTGTTCCGGATCATTTATATTTCATTGTTATGTTTAAAAAATATACTTCAGCATCTATGATTTTAATATATAGCAAAATTTTATAAGTACATATATTGATATGTTTAAATAATTTATAATTATTATTTTATTAAATTTTATTCATGATTTATGAATTTTAACCCATTTTAGTAGTGAATGATATTTTAAATTATTTTATTAATATTTTATTATTTTATATTTAATTCATATAATGCTTCTATTTTAGTCAAACATAATAAATGAAAATATAAAACCAAACCAAGTGTCATATTATATTTTAGTCAAACATAATATCATAAATATAATAACATTTAAAATGAAAAAGGAAATAAATCCAAGTCAAGTTCCATATTTGTTTTTAGTCAAATATAATATCACGGAAATATAATTTTAATTAAATAAATATATTGGAAAATAAAGAAAATTAATTCAAATCAAATTTTCAAATTTTATATTTAGTCAAAAACTAAATTATAATATGTAAAATAAATACAATTGATCCTAATTAAAATATTAAAGAATAACAAAATAAACAATTAAAATTTTAACTTATCTATTGTTCTTATTATCGTCAATATTATTTTAATTTTATTAGTTCCTTAATTGTAGTTTTTTATTTATTTGGTTTAACTTTTTATTTCATCATTTTCAATTTGTTTCTTTGCTGTTTTATATACACTTTATTTTCTTTGATTTTCCATATAACAAAAGTTAAGAGCCAAAAATAATATACTTTCTAGTTTCTACTAATCTAATAGTTCTCGACTTTGGCGAAACTATATTAAAACTAGATTCTATTTCTATAATTTGAATTGGATGTTTAATGTTTCATTAAATATTTTACTAATATATTTTATATTTAGAAATATTTTATTTTCGTATATTCGTTTTAGTTTCTATGCAATCTTAGTTAGTATGTAATGCCAAAAATATGTTATATTTTGGTCTAGTTAAAAACAGTTATAGTGGGTGATCGACAATATTTTAGAAAATTATTCTTCTTTCTATAAAATTATCGTAAACGCGATTGAGAAAATTATGTAATAGTACACTAAACAAATATGTACCATTTTAATACATAATTTCTTACAGACATGAAATAACAGATTAACTATTTTCCATTTTAATTTACCGATTAATGTATCCATTCTATGATACATCACAGATTTAGTACTAAAATGTTATATAATAAAAATTATTGGTGTCGGAGAAAAAGAACATTATGTTGCAGGATTTTGAGTAAAGTTTTATCTAATGTAGGCTGATCATGATAAAAGTTCTATATGTGAAAAACCCTTTTATGATTAAATATTCATGCTCAGTTGTAAAATAAACAGGCGATTAAAAGTTAGATGAATTAAATTTGAAAAACATGTTAGTATATCATTTTGGATATACAAAAAAACTCATTGATTATAGTACTTGGAGTACACTTGATGTATTGTTACGGAAACATTTCTCAAGATCGTTAGGTTGGAACAGTAAGCACCCAGAATTAATAGACGACTTAATGTCTACAGTTTTAATTAACATTTCATTTAAAGAGCAACTACGTTAATATAAAGAGGTCAAAGGGAGTGTTCTAAAAGACTGAAACAATTGTTGCAACTTGGCCGAACTGTTTCAATGGTTGATGTTTCAATGGTTGATGACTTCTCTATGTATACCGAAGGACTAAAGTTCAAAGTGAGTTCAAATGTAGCTGACTATTTGATTAAAACTAACTGTAGACATGGAAAAGATACGAAGATATTACTAACAATAATATCAAATTAAGATTCGACCTCAGTGAACTAACATATTAAAAAAAAAAAAGCAGAATAGAAAGAAAGAATGGAGAAGAAAAAACTTAGGTTGATAAAAAGAGAAAACATCCAACACTGGAAATATCCATAGACAGAAACAAACTGACCAGAGCATCAAAAGGTTTTGTCTCTTCTCTAGCAAACTATTAAAAATAAAAATGCCTTACAGGCTTTATTCGGAGACGATCCAACACCCAAATATTAGAAGAACACCATAACCACAAACACCAAGGCTATGTCTACGCTGTTTTGTTGGACCGTTACTTCAGAAATCAGAACATATCTTCATCCATTGCCTCAGCTTCTGTATTGGGCTGAATCTGGGGCAGGATCTGCGGTTGGGACTGGGTCAAGGGCAGAGGCTCAAGGTCACGCAGAGGTTCAAGCTCAAGCAGAGGCTCAAGCTCTGGCAGAGGCTCAAGCTCAGGCACAGTCTGAGGCTCAAGTTCACGAAGGATCTGGGGTTCAGGCTCGGTCAAGGTCAGGGTTTGAGGCAGAGGCATGGTCTGGGGCTGAGGATCGGACATGGTTTGGGGTTGGGGCTGGATCAAGGTCAGGGTCTGAGGCAGCGGCAGCGGCAAGGTCTCGGGATGAAGCTGGGGCGAAGTCTGGGGCTGCGGCTGGGTCAGGTTCTGAGGCTGCGGCTGGGTCAGGATCAGGGTCTGGATCTGTGCTTGTTCTCCTCCTCCTTCGCTTCCTTGTCCAAGTTCCATTCCTTGTGTTTCAGTTTCCATCTGTGGTGCTGCCTCCTCCGGCTGTACTTCTTCCATGGCATGTGGCTGGTTAGGGCTCAGGGTTTGGATCTGTGCTTGTTCTCCTCCTCCTTCGCTTCCTTGTCCAAGTTCCATTTCTTGTGTTTCAGTTTCTATCTGTGGTGCTGTCTCCTCCGGCTGCACTTCTTCCATGGCATGTGGCTCCACAGTCATCATCTGTATCAGTCCTTCCAGCTCTTGTGCAGCTTGCGCCACAGCCAGATTGTCCCCAGCAATACCAGCGTCCAGCACATTCAAGATCTCTTTTACTTTCTCTCTCTGAAACATTCAAAGACCAAAACCAAACATAAGAATCATGAATTTAATCTGAAAAGGTATCAACTAAAGACAAGACTGATTATTATAATCAACTAAACATACAGCAAGGTCAAGCTTTCTCTTGAGTACTCCATGGCCGGCCTCTTGGATAGTCCCAGTAGCCCTCGTGACTGGCCTTGGTATGTCCTATATAGTTTAATAAAAGTAAAACAAGTTAGATATAAGTTCAGCTAATTCAAGACAGACAATAATGGTTAAATAAGACAATGAAATAATGCATAAATGATTGCAATAAAGAATACAGGTACAAGAAATAAGACTATGACAAAGCATAAAGCGAAACACCACCAACTATTGTGTTAACTGTCCTTGTCCAAATGAAAAATAAAATAAAAATAAGAACTAAACACGAATATAATTAAAAAAAAAACAAACTTCGGAAATTAGTCAGGTTTTAGGTTCTCTCTTTCACTGTCGGAAACAGACAAAGACACCAAATGATTGCAATAAAGTACGAAACCTTTAAACTTCTAACCTAGATATTGCGAATCTACCTCAAAAAAAGAACACAAAGATTCTGATATAGGGATAAGATATTATTACCTGTATGGGTCTACCTGCGGTACGTCCTCGTCCACGCTTAGGTGGACGTCCTGGTCCACGCTTCATCACGGCCGCAACCGCCATAGCTTCTTCACCAGCTGGAGCAAGGGTGGCGACTCCGCCAGATCCACCTCTCATTAGCCTTTCAGGACGTCCGGCATCGTTAGCGGCGACAGGAAGCATAGAGTCAGGAGCCGGGACAGATATGGGCTTCCTCTCTCTCCCTGAAGCTCTACAACTCATTGGCCAGCCCCTTCGTTTCATCGTTACAGCCAGATTCGAAGCTGGAACGCTCGGACCAGATCCGTCTTTCCTTGGACGACCAGGGCCTCTCTTTGCCGGCTCCGTGACCACCGGGGAAGGATTGGTCACAGGCAACTCGGGTTGCTCCTCCCCGCTTGGCTGGACAGCGCTGGGTTCAACATTGATGGATGGTTGCAGCGCTTGTGAGATTGGTTGAGCATCAATGGGTTGTTGCTGTTGTGGAGCTTCGGTCTTAGGCTTTGGTGGACGTCCACGACCTCGCTTCAGAGGCTGAGAAGCCGAGCCAGAAGCAGTGACAGCCAGCATATCAAGCGAACCGGTGTTGGTCGGAGGGATCTCAGATCCGGAAGCCACCACCATATCAAGCGGACCGGTGTAAGTCGGAGGAATCTCCGATCCGGAAGCCACATGACCCGCAGCCGCCACGTTCCCCGGAGGAGAAGAGACAGCAAGCTTGTATGATTTCTTAACCATAGTGAGAATGCCACTTTTCTTCATGACCTCGAGATGGTGAGTCATCAAAGCCTCATGACCATCAGGACAATTAGGGTTCAACATCTGGACGTACCTGGAGATTGCCCACTTGCTGGAACCCTCAGGTTCGTTCAACGCCACAACCGCGTCGTAAATCATCTGGATAAAGAGAAAATGTTAGTAAATTATTACAAAAAGACCTATCATAATTGAGTTGAAAGAAAAAAGACTTTAGATCTGAGCCTACGTCGGTGTAAGGACGGCGGTTTGAGGAAGGCTGCGCCGGAACAAGAGCTGCCTCAGAAGCAGCATCTGGCTCACCCTGTGGCTGAACCACTGGCTCAACTTCTGGCTGAACCACTGGCGCAACTTGTGTCTCAACACGGTTTGATTCGTTAACAGTTAGTGCATTCGGAGCAGTGGCGCTCTCGGGGACATAGGTGCTGGCGATGGTGGTAACGTCAAAAGGTTGGTGAGAATCAGATCGATCCATGATATCTTTTTTGTTTTTGAGAAAAAACAATGAAAAAAGCGGCTGGTGCGATTTCGTTCTTTTCTTATCTCACTCTTGTGATTATTGTTTGCTTTGTGAATATAAGTAAATTATTGCGGTATAAATAGGTAAAGTTAGCCTGGTTTGAGAGGCTGAGGATGGACGAGGTGCAAGATTATGATATGGTAGAAAATGGTATTGAAGTGTTAGCGTTGAATAACATTTACTTAATGATATTACCTTATGCCTTGACGTTTGACTCGACAGATTTTTTTCTATTTGAGTTTTGTAAAGTATTTCTTACTTTTTGAACTTTTTCGATCCAAGAATTCTAAGCAAATAATTAAAATATAAAAAAATGCCGCCAAGATTTTAACAAAGACCCGCCTAGATTTCAGTGTATACAATTTGTAAAACAAGCATATATTATCTCTTAAAAAGACAAGGATATATTCTCTTACAAAAACAAAGATATCATTTTCTGTCTCATACATGAACTGCAGCAATTGCCAGCAAACATTCATTGTTGCACTAAGTTACCTATGTAACAAACTCCATTAAAGAGCGAATGATAAGCAAATCTAAAGGACGGCTTCCATAAGTAGGTCTACTGATTGAATTACTGTACATCAGTATTGATGCTCAGAAAAAGTGTTAGGGTATATATTTGTTCTTTTGAAACTGTCATATTTTTTTATCATGATTTGTGCTTCATCCCAACAATACTTATACATATACTTGTTAATTAAGTTTATATGCATCAATGATAATGTCAAGAAAGGTGTTATGTAATTTATGTTGGAATGTGACCGACACCAACCAAAAAGAACAAAACTAAATGATAGGAGGGGAACGTTAATTAATAGTGGTACAATGAAACTGAACTAACAAAGCAAAGAAATAAGAGCAAGTTTGGTTTATAATGTGACACAAGTGTGTGAGGTTCACACAAAAACTCTAAGCACAACGCAATGGATGACTAGTATCCATGAAAAACTCAAGACTAGTTTGTTACTCAAGAGGAAAAAGGCACAAAGGTAAAAAGCAAAGAAGAGCACTGGTGCATCAAAAAACTTAACACTTGAACTAAGTGAAGACTAAGTTGGATCCCATGAAGGGTCCAAATCAAGTGTAACTAACACTTCATCTCAAGAGAAAAAAAAAAGCAAGAAGAAGAGGAAGAAACTTGCCCCTGTGGATTTTTCTCTCTTCCTAAGATCATATGTTTGTGTGTGTGAACAACAAATCCAAAAGGCTTCAATAATGTGTAAGGCACAAATTGGTAATCATTAACGGGTCAAGTATGTGTTGTTGAAGAAACTTATATAAAGCTAAGGAGAAGAAAGAAAATGATAAGAAGATGAGGGTGAAAGTTGTGATTCTTTATTTTTCAGAGTGATATTTTATGTGCAAGTAGTAGACAAGTTGCTTTCTCCTTATGAGTGTTCTCTCCAGCAAGCTTAGTCACATGTTTCTATCAGGTATAACTACCTTATTAGGTATGTGAGAAATGATGTAATTAGGTGTAACTGTCAAAGTCTACGAGATTAAGTTCAAGCTTTATGTTTGTAGAAATATGTAAGCTTGTCTTCTTAATAAAATTAGCAGCTCTAGTTGAGCTTGTTCACCAGAAAATCACTCTCCATGAAACTTACAGTTTGATTTAGTTCTTCTTCTTTGCTTATTTAGCTTTGATCAAACACGGAAACTATGTTCTTACACTAAAAGTGATCTCATACTCTTTTGTTTCTCACTTGAGTCAATCATATTATCATAAACTGATTGATTGTGTGCTCGCTCATTCATTCTCTCAAATACACTACTCTATGTGTGTGATATTCTTTAGTTCTCTCTTAAAGATAGCTCACCAACAAACACTTATAAATTTCTAGTTTACTTTATTTTGTGTTCATCTCAAAATCACCAACTTTTTTTGTTTCATGAGCTTTTTCTTTGGGTGCAACTCTGTAAGCTTATTTTCTATCTAATCATCTCTCACACTCTCTCATATTCTCCTACTGCCATCAATCCTTGGATATGTGTTTCTGACTTCTCTAGATCTGAGTTGTAGCAGAGATGTGTTGTCTAAACGCTAACATGGTATCAGAGCCATGTATTCTCATTTCAAACAAATTCTTGATATATATTCTTTATTGTTTCCGATAATATACATATGCATGTACTTATAATTAAGTCACTAGATTTTGATCGACGCTTCGAAAGCGTAGGTTTTTTTCCTATATAAACAATTTAATATGAATAAGTATTTTGAAATTGTTATATATTTATGTTACAAAATCGTATTATATTGAACAAGCGAATAACTATTTAATTTATGAATTATTTTATTTAAAATTTCTGAACGTACACTCTTATGTAACTATTTTTAGGCATGGTATATTATCCGGACCCGAGAAACCAAACCAAAATTGACTTGAAAATACAGGTTTGGTTCGGATCCGAGTCCAGGGTAAATTACCTATTGGGTATTTTTTTAGACATGCGAGTTTCGGTTTGAATCTGGATCGGGTCTCGGTTTGAATTTGGATCGGGTCTCGGTTCGAGTATAGGTCCTACTCGAGACTTGACAGGGTACCTAAAATATCTATAATATTTTGTGTATATTAGGTATATTTGGATATTTCGAATATGTTTTATGTATTATGAATATTTTTAAAAGTTTTGGTTTGGTTTTAGGTATAGTTTCAGTTTTTGAATAAAATTTCAAATTTTAAAAATATATTTTGGTATTCAGATAAAATTTTGAGTGTGTTTTTTGGTTCCACCGGCAAATTTGGGGTTAAAAACAAATTTTGGGGGGGAGAGGGGTGGAGTTTGGTATTTGAAGATTTTTCGGGTATTTGTTTAGGTATTTTTGAGTTTTCAAATACTTCAAATCTTTTTTGGGTCTTAAATATCCGGACCCGAAAGGAACCAATCCGTACCCGAACCCAAGATCCGAATGCACATGTCTACTCTATCTCTCATTATATTTTGTATGTATTTTAAAAGAGTTATATTTGTTGAGTTGGTGAAATTTAAGATTTTCTTGGCATATTTTTAGCTAAATTAAGAGTATAGATTTATATGGTTTATAATAGTTTTAAATTTTCCTTAAATAACAAAATTTATTATAAATACTCTTTATAAAAATCAATTTAAAATATGTAGAGAAAAGTATATCACATGAAATGCGGAGTAATTTTATAATTCAGTAAAAATTATTTAAAGTGTTGTATAATTAAATTAATTAATGATATGACCAAAAAATAATTATGCATGGGTGAACAATCTATATGTGATATGGTGTAGAAATCTATATATGTAAAATGATATTAATGATTAATTAAATAATAGAGACAAATTTAAAATTAATTTGATTGATTGCAAAATTAATTTCTTAGATATTGTAGGTGTAAATATTAGGAAAGATTATATTTTATTAGTATTGATATATATTTTTTATTGATTAAGGTAAATACTGTTAGAGAAATATATGATAACATATTGTTAATCTAAATTTAAGATAAGTCCAAAAATATTAGTAGTCTAATGAAATGGTGTAACAAACTTGTATAGATAGATTCTTTTAATGTTTCTCTTTTAATAGTATAGATATAGATAGATAGGGGTGGGCGTTCGGATACCCGTTCGGGTTCGGGTAGGGTATTTCAGATTTTTGGGTATTTCAGTATAGAGATAGAGAACCTATTCGGGTATTTCTGTACTTCGGGTCGGGTTCGGGTATTTTTAGTTCGGGTTCGGTTATTTGAATCGGGTTTGGATATTTAGATTTTAAAAGAAAAAAATTATTTTTTTCATTTTTAAGTTTCTTGTATTTAAAAATATAGATTTCGCTTAACTTATTTTTTTGGAGATAATATTTCAAAAACAAATGGATATTAATTTGGGTATTGTTTTCAAACTTTGAATGTAACTTTTGTTAATATTTGAAACAAAAAGTTTGAAATGCATTTTAAATGAATATCAAATCATTTTCTCCATAAATTATATATATATACTTATGATCTTGAAGTATGTGTAACATCAATATAAATATTTTAAAAAAATGAGAGATGTAAACTAGGAATATAAGGGTAAGTATATATATGTTCGGTTATCTTCAGATATCTATTCAGGTTCGGACATTACCCATTCGGGTTCGGATATCCAATCTCTCCTAACTTAATATCCGTTCAGGTATTTTACTACTTCGGTTCGGATTTCGGTTCAGGTTTAGGTTTTTCGGGCCGAGTTCGGATGTGGCTTCAGGTATCGGGTAAAGTGCCCACCCCTATAGATAGATGCATCACTAATACTGAAAAGAAAAGTGATATGTAAATTGTTTTAAGATTATTATATTTTGTATTACTCTCTGATGACATTTAGTAATGAAGTATTGTATTTGTATAGTGTAGCTCACATAATAGTAATATATTAATATAGACCATAATACAAATAGCATTACTTTTGAGTTATCAAGAAGCTCAATGATATGTTTGAGCATGTCTCTGATGCAACGAGGATTCTAAGAGAGATCAAGCTTCTCAGGTTGCTAAGGCATCCTGATATAGTTGAGATTAAGCATGTTAGGGCATCATTAATGCTGAAACCCTTTCAAGGTTTCACTACAAGAAAACACTGGCTTTACAACGAAGTTTTACGACGAACATAATTCCTCGTAAATTTACAAGTAGATTAC
>NC_027750.1:27580752-27584922 GCF_000695525.1 Brassica oleracea var. oleracea
TAAAATACTTGTTAAACCTTTACCTACCAAACTCGAAAATCTTCTATATATATGTCATTTCTCAATGCTAAAAACACACCAACAAATCTAAGAAAAAAGAAAAACTGAAAAACACAACTAAAAAAATGGCTGATGGATGCACTATCTACGAGATACGGAGTTGGACGATTAATGACTTTCCTGCTTATGGGATATTGTCTGGGTGGACAACTTATGGAAGATTATCTTGTCCAATTTGTCGTGGATCGACAGATGCTTTTCAACTGAAGAATGGTAGAAAGAATTGTTGGTTTGATTGTTATCGTCGATTTCTTCTCATCTCCCATCCGTACCGAAGAAATAAGACATTGTTTAGATACAAAAAAGTTGTCAGAGATAGTCCTCCTCCATATCTCACCGAACAACAGATCCTAGCAGAAATTGATTATTATGGAGCTCTGGAAACCGAGCCGCGTGGAGGAAACTGGCATGTTCAGGGAAATATGCCTGATGGGTATGAAGTCTCTCACAATTGGCATAAGAAGAGTATATTTTGGGAGCTGTCTTGCTGGAAGGATCTTCTTTTACGCCACAATTTGGATGTGATGCACATAGAGAAAAACTTTTTTGACAACATCATGAATACAATATTGAACGTCCCAGGAAAGACAGAAGATAACAAAAAGTCAAGGATGGACTTACCTTCTATCTGCTGGAGAAGTGAGTTACATATCAAGAGCAATGGCAGTGTTCCTGTTCCCATCTTCCGGTTGTCATCAGCAGCGAAAACAACTTTGTTTGATTGGGTCTCATCAGAAGTTAAGTTCCCTGATGGTTATGTTTCAAATCTGTCAAGATGTGTTGAACGTGGTCAAAAGTTTTCCGGAATGAAGAGTCATGATTGTCATGTGTTTATGCAACGACTACTTCCATTCGCTTTTGCTGAGCTCCTTCCAACAAATGTACATGAAGCACTTGCAGGTAAATATTAATTTATAATATATTACATATGTTTATAAAATGTTATTAATTGGGTTATATTCGCAACATACAACAATTGAAGCATTCTTCAGAGAATACTCGTATGTGGGATACCTTTCACACATACGAGTATGGAAGACATCGGAATTGTTGAATGTGTCTCTGAGTGTAAGACAAACTCAGAATGTGGTCCATGATGTAAACAACTCTTGTATATTTCACTAAAAACAAAAATAAATTAAGAATACGGAAGGAAGTTTTGTTTCTCTTGTTGTTGATGGCAGGGCCGGTGGTAAGAGTAGGGGTGGATACCGAGAGCTTGGTATTTTATGTGTAATTAATATTCAGTTTAGCAAAAATTTGGATTTGTACTTGATTTATCCAAAATGAGTATTTGTTAATTCAAATATTTTCCAAAGAATGAGTTACTTGTAAGTTATTTGACATCTCTTATATATTAATAAGGAGAATTACAAAATTCATTTGTACCCACATGTCATCACTATGATCATTCTGAGAATCTTTAGAAAAATTAGTTGGTTCAAGGAAACATATATTATACTTTTTATTAAACTAAATATTAAATTTATAGTAGTGTACACAAAAATATTTTCCTTTCTTTCCTTAAATAAAAGCTACAGAATTACCTAATATGATTAACATATATATGACAATTAATGATTTTGAATAATAAAGATTTGATAACAATTTGTGTATCCTTCACTATTTTTGTTTAATTTTATATTTTTAAAAGAAACTAAACAATCACATTAACCATATAATAAAAAAAATTATATTTTTTTATATATGTTATATTTTGAATTTTTTAAAACGAATATAAAATATTAATATTGTTAAAAGTCTCACATTAATTTTTTTTTTATGAATGGTTTAATTTTTTTTTATAACAAGATACAAATGATCATAAAATCTTATGAATAAGAAGTTTCATTTAATAGATATTCAGATTAAATATATATATATATATATATATAAACACATAAATATGTTAATTTTTTTGGTAAAACAAATATACAAATGTTAGTAAAATCGTTGAAACTCTTTCAAGGTTTCACTACAAGAAAACACTGGCTTTACAACGAAGTTTTACGACGAACATAATTCCTCGTAAATTTACAAGTAGATTACAACGACGTTACGACGAAAAGCAGTTTCGTCGTAAAGCGGATGTAATATTACAACGAAACTGTTTCGTCGTAAAGTCGTTGTAAAATTACAACGCTTTTACGTGGAAAATTAAATTCCACGTAGACGCTTTGTAATGTAACAAGGACTTTACGACGAATCATGTTTCCTTATCTTTCCTCGTAAAGACGTTGTAATGTTACAAGGACTTTACGAGGAATCCTATTTCCTTATATTTCCTCGTAATAGCGTTGTAATTTAACAAGTATTTTACAACGAATCGGGTTACCATTATACTTGGTCGAAACGTGTATTAAGTGTGCTTTATACCTAACTGAATTCCTTGTAAAGTGGATGTAAAATCCTTGTAAAAAAGTTTTAAATCCGTAGTAATACATTGCGTTGTAAAATACTTGTTAAACCTTTACCTACCAAACTCGAAAATCTTCTATATATATGTAATTTCTCAATGCTAAAAACACACCAACAAATCTAAGATAAAAGAAAAACTGAAAAACACAACTAAAAAAAATGGCTGATGGATGCAATATCTACGAGATACGGAGTTGGACGATTAGTGACTTTCCTGCTTATGGGATATTGTCTGGGTGGACAACTCATGGAAGATTATCTTGTCCAATTTGTCGTGGATCGACAGATGCTTTTCAACTGAAGAATGGTAGAAAGAGTTGTTGGTTTGATTGTCATCGTCGATTTCTTCCCATCTCCCATCCGTACCGAAGAAATAAGACATTGTTTAGATACAAAAAAGTTGTCAGAGATAGTCCTCCTCCATATCTCACCGGACAACAGATCCTAGCAGAAATTGATTATTATGGAGCTCTGGAAACGGTGCCGAGCCGCGTGGAGGAAACTGGCATGCTCAGGGAAATATGCCTGATGGGTATGAAGTCTCTCACAATTGGCATAAGAAGGGTATATTTTGGGAGCTGCCTTACTGGAAGGATCTTCTTTTACGCCACAACTTGGATGTGATGCACATAGAGAAAAACTTTTTTGACAACATCATGAATACAATATTGAACGTCCCAGGAAAGACAGAAGATAACAAAAAGTCAAGGATGGACTTACCTTCTATCTGCTGGAGAAGTGAGTTACATATCAAGAGCAATGGCAGTGTTCCTGTTCCCATCTTCCGGTTGTCATCAGCAGCGAAAACAACTTTGTTTGATTGGGTCTCATCAGAAGTTAAGTTCCCTGATGGTTATGTTTCAAATCTGTCAAGATGTGTTGAACGTGGTCAAAAGTTTTCCGGAATGAAGAGTCATGATTGTCATGTGTTTATGCAACGACTACTTCCATTCGCTTTTGCTGAGCTCCTTCCAACAAATGTACATGAAGCACTTGCAGGTAAATATTAATTTATAATATATTACATATGTTTATAAAATGTTACCGACCCAAATAACCATCAATATGAAAATCTTCCCGAAGATGCGACAGATGAAGCACGTGAAGACGAGTTCGATTGTAGTGACGACGATGACTGTTCAGATGTTGATGAGAACTCAAACGATTCAGAATGATGTAATATATGTAACAAATGTTGTTTTTATCTTTAC
Source organism: Brassica oleracea var. oleracea (assembly GCF_000695525.1). Classification (NCBI taxonomy): domain Eukaryota; kingdom Viridiplantae; phylum Streptophyta; class Magnoliopsida; order Brassicales; family Brassicaceae; genus Brassica; species Brassica oleracea. Next base: position 27,584,442 of record NC_027750.1, read on the forward strand.
AAAATATTGTACCCAATGTTGTTTTTTATTGCTTAAGTGAGATATAAGTTGTCTTGTATAATATATATTTCTTAAGGTAAAAAATTTTATTTTGTTGAAGTTAAGGGTTTTAGTTGGATAAAGAGGATGAAAGTATGAATGAGTGATAATGGTAAAGATGATAACTTTGGGGTTTAGGGATTTGATTTTCGGGGTTTCATACTTTCCTCGTAAATTCGTTGTAAATAAAAAACCTGGTAATTTCGTCGTAACATAAAATATTATTTCCATGTAAATTCGTCGTAACATAAAATATTATTTCCTAGTAACTTCGTCGTAAATAGAAAAACACGGGCCTGGTAACTTTGTCGTAAATGAAAAAACACGAGCCTGGTAACTTCGTCGTAAACCAAAACACGGGCCTGGTAACTTCGTCGTAAACGAAAACACGGGTCTGGTAACTTCCTCGTAACATTACGACGAAGTTACGAGGAAACCGTTT
>NC_027750.1:27585942-27605352 GCF_000695525.1 Brassica oleracea var. oleracea
CATGCCGGAATTCGTCTCGAAGCTGTAAGTTTTATTTAAATTTATAATTTTCATTATTTTAAACTTGTATTTATTAATTATATTTAATTTATTTATTATTGTTGTTTATTAGTTGGAGAAGACGGGAGTTTTGCCATCTCTCTCGGACTTATTCAAGATGACTCACGCCTCACCAGATGGGGTTTTTGTGGATCCTGCATCCGAGAAACTCTTCAACGCTGTGGCGTCTCGGGTTGAAGAGCAAGAGACGCAACTTACCCAACAGTCTGCAGATGGATTACCCGTCAAGTTGTCAACCGAAGAGGTCGACCGGATCTTCGAGGAGGTAAAATTTAATAATTTTAATTTTTTTTCTTTATTTTATTATTAACTCTAAATACGTTTTTATATATATACAAATAGGTGGCTCCTAGAAAGAAGGGAAGGACGGTCGGAATAGGTTCCGTTAACGAAGTTGCAAGGGCGACTTCGTCATACTATTCGAGACGGGACCAGGACAACGACCGGATGCAGGCTCGCATGGATACCCAGCAGCAGCGTTTGGACTCTCTCGAGGGTTTGCTGGATGTGATGGCGGTGGGAAATCCAACTTTGCAGAGAGCTTTGGAGGAGAGACGAGCAGCTCTGGGGATGAGCCAGCCGGATCCCGAAGCAGGAACGTCTACAGACCCGAACCCCTCAGCCAACTACTTCGATGACGATGATGTTGGCCTTTAGTTTCCTTTTTTAATTTCTTTTGTTTTGTATAAAAAATTTAAATTCTATTTAATTAGTGAATTTATAGTTTTTTTAAAAAAAATATTTGGTTTCATATTTAATTTTATTTCAAATATTTTAAAAATATTTCTAGAATAAAAATATATTAATATTTAATTATTTTAGTGTTCTGAAACATCGCAGGAGTGATAACTGTCTCTAAATATGTGGAACCGGTTCCAAAACTTACTAAATAGGAACCTGTGGGCTGTTTCTCTCTCATGATTTATTAATTTTCATTTAATTTTAATTCTTAAGAACTCCTTTATATGATTTACCGGGGTTCTTAATTAGGGATTTTTAACTCATGATTTGACATTTTTCTGTTTTTTTTTTAACATTTTTTTGCTAAAAGTCGGCTCTTATATCTCTTATTTAAGAGACGGTTCTTAGCTTTTCTTAGTTAAAAGCTAAGAAACGGTTCTTATCCGAAGCTAAAACCCCCACCTTAAAAGCCTGAGTTAATCATGGTCTTATGCTTCCTCCTTCGAGTAGAGAGTTCAGAGACATTTATGTTGTTTCTGAGCTGATGGAATCAGACCTTCACCAAGTTATCAAAGCTAACGATGATTTGACGCCTGAGCATTATCAGTTTTTTCATGTACCAGCTTCTCCATGGTCTGAAGTTTATTCACTCATGAGGCAAGTGCCTTGGCTAGTGTTATGATAGTCCTATGGCTACTAAACCTGAAAAAAATGTGTTTGATTTTGTTGTAGCTAATGTGCTTCACCGTGATTTAAATCCTAAAAACATTCTAGCAAACCCTGATTGCAAGCTGAAGATCTGCGACTTTGGACTTGCTCGTGTGTCATTTAATGATGCACCTTCTGCTATATACTGGACTATATGTTAGAGAATGAGATCATAAGTTGGGAATTGATCTATAGAGAGGTACACTATTCCACAGGATGGGTGTGAGTGTGAAAACAATGCAGATATTAGAGTATCATCCTCAGATGCTGCAAGAGTATCTTCGAGGCGGAGAACAAACAAGCTTCATGTACCCTAGGTATATATCTAATCTATCTAATCTATTGAAATTGAAGTACATTTTGTACTTAATCTTGATTTTCCACAATAATTACCATCACATGCCACTGACTTAAACCATTCATATTATATTATCAAACCACCTCAATTTGATTTACTTATTTAATTTATACGATATAATTGCCGTGACTCACCATTAATGTATAATTCCTTTTTGGTTAAAATATCCTATAGATACGATATAGTTGTACATACTTAGGCCCTCATTATAGGCACTGATTATAGGCCATAAGATCCTTAAATATCTAATTGTTATATACGTAAATAGTAACTTGGATCAATAAAATCATTCTATCATTTTTTTTAAAGAAGAATATTCCATTTTGTGATCGATATAATCTTGCAATATCTAACGTAACCCATATCATTGGGTCATCTAATTGTATATATATATACCTATTCCTATTCCTATTGCCTCAATTTACAATCACATTCACAAATCACGTTAAAAATGGCGAGTCAAAATAGATGTTAACTTCTTAAGGGTGTGAAGCGTACAAAAACGGGTGGTGGATACACGTGAAGTTGCTTCACTCTTGGAATCAAAACACAAGTTATGGAGGGAAATCTCTTAACTGCATTATTGCTGATGAAACATTAAGATTTGTTACTCTATATAGAAATCTTTTGTTCTTTCGTCAAATCTGTCAAATCTATCTACATATTTATAAAAGTTTAGACCCATTTATTGTTATGTTTTACAGTATAATGCTGCTCTCTTTAACAAGCTCATATACAGATGCAACATATAAGAAAAGCTCAGTTTACCCAGCTTAAATGTTAGCATCACGTTGAAGATGCTGAGGATTTGGATTTTACTGTTTATTTTGTTGACCACTTACGACCACTGACCCAGAAGCCTACAGTCCAAAAAAAGGCAACAACTTATAAAAAAAATCCAACTGAATGATGTTTAGAATAATAACATATCATAGTAGGAAGAAACTGAGTTTAATACAGACTACGGTGAAGAATTTACAGTGTCGAGTTGGTGTTTCATTTGGCCATTCTCGTAGACCAAGTGGGAAACTTGCTTCTGCAAACGATAGTTCGCTGCCATCATGAGTTTATTCATAGCATTGAGTTTTCTGTTAACAGTTTGGAGACGAACAGCTTCAAACCTCTGCTTCTCTCGGCATCTAAAAGTAAGCTAACGAAAAGTAAGATTTAAAGATAAACACAATTGCTGCATCTTTAAAGTGAATAAATCGTACTGGATGAACATATACACCATTTGAATGCAGAAACAAATATAAAATCCCCCAATGACATAAAGTGAAAAAAAAAATACAAATCCAACTGTATGTCAAACAGATCTTTGTAGCCAGAACAATAATCAAAGTGATCTAGAATTAAATAAGAAGAACGATTCAACTGTGCTAGGCTTCATAGGTTCACTTCCCAAAGAACATATCTTCAAAATTTTGAAATCGTTTGGGATTTGACCCGCACGTTACCGTCTAAGAAGTTCAAGATCAGTTGGGAATAGGGAAGTGAACAACTATTTGACCTTAACACATGATCAACATAAAATCGTTAAAAGTTTTTAAAGTACGTCTTCCTGACCAGGTATATGCCCAAGTATTAGTTATATGTATGCATATGTGTGTTGTATGATGATCACTTCATCCTCCAATGATAGATAATCATTTTATTTTGACTGTTCACTTTCTTCTTTGGGACAATGAGTGTAATATACCCAACAAAAGCCTAAATTGGCCAAATACTCATCATTGTGGATAACCCTAAAAGTAATATCTTTTTGGTATGGATCGGACGAAAATACCCATGCTTTATCGAAAACAGATTCGGCGATAGTACAAAGCGTGTGTTAGACGATGGACGGCAGGGCAGACGACGGACTGCTGGATAGAGAAGTGAATCTTACTCGTTATGATGATGATTGTGTCGGTAACTTTCTCCTTAACTGATACGGGAACTATTACGTGTTATAATTGTTATTAGCAGATACAAGATACAAGTGGGGTTGTTACGGGAACTATTACGTGTTATACTTGGTAACTTTCTCCTTAACTGATACGGGAACTATTACGTGTTATACTTGTTATTAGCAGATACAGATACATGTAAATAATACAATGTTTTTACATATACACATACTTATGATGTATTAAAGTATAGGTTAATCTATATTGATAACATATACATATGTCAATATCGCCTAAATTTATACATTTCTTATAAAAAATAAGATAGTTGAGTTAATAGTTATCCGTTAAATGAAAAGTTAACATTTAGTCAAAGAGATAACAAGTAACAGTTGCTAGGGGTGTTACGCATGTCAATGGATAGTAGTCGACCATGTCGTATGGCTTGCTCAGAAACCGCAGCGGGATAGAGCTCATCACCACCATCGTGGATCAGAGGAAGAGTTCGCTGTAGGTACAGATTACGGAATCGATCCCATTTCTAATCCCAAAAGTGGAATTCCGTAAAAACTCCCAAACGTGGAATTCCGTAAAAACTCTAACTCGTCTGGTTCAAGCGCCTCGATGATCGTCTCAGTTTTCTTGATCTTATGATACGAGTTTACACGCCCACCCACCGGTTCATCACCAGCAGCTAACATTCTGGGTAGGCCTGGGCAAAATAACCGGAACCGAAGAACCGAACCGAAACCGAACCGAAATACCCGAAACCGGAACCGGACCAATACCCTCAAATACCCGAACGGTTCCTATATTTTTATATCCGAAATAACCGAACCGAACCGGAACCGAACCGAGAACCGAACAGGTACCCGAATATATAAAAATATTAATTATATATACATATAACATCATTAAATATATATTTTAAATTTAAAATTCTATTAAAAGTATCTGAAAATAGTTTATGATAACTAAATTATTATAAAGTATCCAAACTACCCGAAAGTATCCGAAAGTATCCGGATATAATCCAAAATATCCAATTTTTTTTACCCTAAATAACCGATATTTTATCCAAATTATCCGAACTACCCGAACTATCCGAATCCGAACCGGATCCAAATGAGAACCGAACCTTTTCCGGATATTTTCCGGTTCCTACATTTACTATCCGAACCGAACCGAACCCGAAACTATCCGAACCGAACCGAACCGAAAATAGGTCAAGTACTAAATGGATCCTCTAGCCCCTATCCAAACTATCCGAAACCCGAAATATCCGAACCGAACCGAACCGATACCCGAAATGCCCAGGCCTAATTCTGGGGGTAGATTGAGTTCTTCCATTATAATGGATCTGGAAATTGTATGAGAGAAGGTATTGGAGGTTAGGGTTTCGGTGAACAGTTGAGCCAAAAGAGGAAGATGGTAAATGAAACGAAAAAGATGAATTGGTTGGGGGATTAAATGCGACTCTTCGTTGTTCGAAACCGACAAGGTCCTCTCACGCCCCATCATTTTGAACTTGAAAAGGCACGAACCATGGGATTGTCCAATGGGAATGAACGGTGCTTCTGACACGCAACCAAAAGCAGACCAGTGCTAGGAACCGTAGGTCTACAGAGCTAGAAGGGGTAAAATAGTCACAATATAAGATGGCCAAAAGTTGAGGGTATATGGCTAGATATATGAGTGTTTGGGTGCAACCCCACCAATTTCTCTTCTTCTTTTTGGTAGTCGCCTTTTGCTTTGTTCTCTTTTGGTTTACTAACCGCTTTAGTGCTGGTGAATATACTTTTACTGGCTGCACATATATTTAGTGCACAATACAACACAGTTGTAATAATGTTTTCTTCCTTCTCTAGTTTAGTAGTTTCTCTATATAGCCTTTCTCAATTGACTGAATAAGACACTGGTGATCTGACATCTGAACACACTGAGTTTGTATATCTTACCTTTTGTAACTCTTATGTAGCAATCGTCGCTAGTCCTTGTGAGTTGTGAATTGATGTAGACTTTGCCTAGAACTAAAATTGAAAATCCATTTTGCATATTGTTTGTTATGGCGTTCCCCAAAAAAAGGGTTAGGGTGTTTTTTAAGCAGCTTTCACGACAACCATTCGCGTGCCTGACGTTACCATTTTAACATGGAGCTCCCCACTTAATTTTTTTCTTTTACCTTTTTAGGTTTTTACTATTCAAGAACAAGAAGGGTATTATGGAAAATGGATATATACTCTGAAATAATTTTTAGATGTAAGTGTACCTAAATATTCTTGTGATATATTTGGTTTTTGGCAGAAAAAAAAACTCGAGTATTTTAATAGGAAACAAAATTTGAGTTTGGTATTAGTTCTTGCTTCACAACAAGAAAAAGAAACAAAACAAACCATGGGCGTAGAGTTCTTTTTCTTTTGAACTTCGTTTTGCTATGTCATGGAAGTACGCTAAAAGTTTAGGGAATTATATTTACTATGAATGTTTGTGATACAGCTTTTCATATATATATTTAAATAACATTCTCTCCATTCTCAAATATAAGATCTTTTAAGAAAATTTAATGTTTCGATATATAAGATATTATAATAGGAAAAAAATTTATAGCTACACGAAATTTACATTAATACCGTGAAAATCATCCAGTGTATGAGAATGTCTCAACAACTACACGAAGTTTATGTTAATACATGTACATGTACGAAGTAAATAATAATATGATGGCAACATCACAATCGAGTTTAGTTGATTTTAAGATAAGTTAATAGGGTCAATCCGTAATTTACTAAACTTAATAAACTTAATGATTTATTAAGCTTAATAAACTTAATTGATTTTATTAATAAACTTTAATTATTTATTAAACTTAATAAACTTTAACTTAACAAACTAAATAATTTATTAAAGTAATAAATTTATTAAACTTGATAATTTTAATAAATTTATTAATTTTAATAAGTTTAATAAATTTAAATTAAGTAAATAAATATATTAAGTTTGATAAATTTATTAAGTTTATTGAGTAAGTTTAATAAATTATTAATTTTATTAACAAAATCAATTAAGTTTATTAAACTTAATAAATCATTAAGTTTATTAAAATAAATCATTAAGTTTATTAAGTTTAATAAATTACGGATTGACCTCATTAACTTACATTAAAATCAATTAAATCCGACTATGATGTTGCCATCATATTATCATTTACTTCGCACGTGTGACATGTATTAACATAAACTTCGTGTAGTTGTGGACACATTCTCATACATTGGATAGTTTCTACCCGTAAATTTTGTGTAGCTAAGAAACTTTTTTCCTATCATATTTCTAGATAAGTTTTAACTTTATCAAAACTGTGTAACCAATCTTAGTATATAATCTATTTTGTAACTGGTTGAATAGTTTTTAATTTATATGTTTAATAATATTTTTATTATAAAAATTAAATTTTTAATATGTGTGTTTTACTTAAAATATATTATATTTAAGAACGGGGGTAACAATTCTCCTAAATATTAAACCTTAAACATGAATCAATAAATCATAAACTTAAATGTTATAATACTTTTGATTGCGTGTAGTTTTCAAAAGCGATATTCAACTTAGGGTGTGACTGGTAACCATCGAGTAACATTAGGAATGAATAGGAATAAAATTTTGAAAATTATGAGGAATGATGGTTCTTTATCAAAATTAACAAAGAACAAATTTGCATTATAATTCTTTACAAAAAAGGGAATGAAAAGAAATGAAAAGAAAAAAATATTCCTCATGAATGGTAACATTTTTGAAGAACGTTAAAGAATGTAGTATTTTTCTTCATTCCCTTGTTTACCATTCAAACTCTAATTGTATTTCAAACAATTTTCCCGAAAAAATGATGCACCACAAAGACAATGTTTTTAATTATAGTCACTGAAATAAAACTGCATGGTTCTTTTTTTTTTAATGTGTAATTTGAAAAAAAATAAAAGTGAAAATTTTATATGGGAAAAAATTTCTGAGTTACGAACAAATCATGTTTTTCTTAAAATCATGTTTTTTTTGTATGACATATTGTTTATTCATAAGACATAATTGTGTTAATTTGTCGATTGTGCAAATTACAAAATAAAACTAAAAGATCCCTTATAAACTTTTTTTATTTTTTGGCTAAAAAGATCGATCCCTTATAAACTTACTGGATTTATAAATAAAAATCAGTGAACCTGTCGATCAGTCGGTCATCTCTGGTCTTTCGAGTTTCAATGCAAAGAATAATCATCCCGTGATTCACATATAAAAAGGTTCCACTAATTAAAATTAATACTCTAATGTTTCTTGTAAACTAATAAACTAAACTTAACCTGAAGTTAATGGATTAGATTACGATTCAAAAGATGTTTCTGTTATTATAAGGCATCAGAAATTATTTGAGATCAGATTAAAATAAATTCACAAGTACAATAGAACCTATATAAATTAATAATGTTGATACTTTAAAATTTTATTAATTTATAGATATATTAATTTACAAAAATTTCATTATTTAAATTTCTTATTTTAAGATATATTTATTCTAAGATAAGATTTTTTTTAATTTTAGTGTATAGACATTAATTGTTATTTTTTAAAATCTGAATTTATATTAATTTATTATATTATTTGGTGTACATAATATATATTGCATATAACTTAAATATGGTTTTAGATAGAATATTAAGTGTTAAGAAAATATAAAGATAATTCTATTGTGAATATAAAATCATATAATAATAAGTTCTTACTTATATAAAATATGTATACATATAAATTATTAATTTATAATTATAATAAGATAATATATTTACATGGAATTTTTTTAAAAAATATTATTTTATTATTTTATCAATTTATTTCAAATTTTGAACCGCCACAAATTGAAACCGAGAAAATTTATTAATTTTTAAAAATTATTAATTTATTGAATATTAATTCATAGAAGTTTTACATGTTAGATGCTCAAGTATTAAATAATTAAAAATCAAAGAAAAGATAACGAGTAAGTATTAAATTGGTTTCGAGATCCCATTTGCGATATTTTATTACACCTCTTCAACTCCCTCTGACTCTTTGTTCTCTGTCTCCATGCTTCCAGCGATGTTCCAACACGCGCCGTCTTTCATTTCCCTCATCGTCTTCTTAACCATTCTATCACCCGTATCACCAAACTCAGACCCAGTCACCGTCCAGCCATTCCGGGTCAAACCATCCCCACCCGACACCATACCCGCTTTCCCGGAGCAATCTGACTTCTCCGGCTGCCCACTCGATCTACCAGAAGACCTCTTCCACGGAATCAAATCAGCATGCACCGGCAAAAAGCTCCACAGAGCAAAATGCTGCCCCGTGCTAGGCGCGTGGCTCTACTCCGGTTACTCAACCACCGCTCTCAGCCGTTCCCTTCCCTCCTCCTCCTCCGCCGCCTCAAGAAACGCGACGACTCCGGAAGAAGAAGACATGCCTTTGCTTCCCGACGACTCGGAGACTTGCGTGGACGGATTGGAGAAGTCGCTGAGAAGGAGAGGGATTGAGCTTCAGAGGCAGAACGAGACGTGCGACGTCGCGTACTGCTACTGCGGAATCAGATTGCATCACCTGAGCTGTTCCGAGGCCTTTAGTGTGAACGAAGAAGGGAGGCTCGTTGGAGACGAGAGTGTTGATAGATTAGAGAATGATTGTTTGAGTGGAAGACACGCCAATGGTGATAGATTGTCTCATCTTGGTAGATGTAACAAGTGCTTGAACAGCCTCTACAAGGTAACGTAGCGATGCGTGCTGTTATATGGAATTAGATTGAAAGATCAAAACTTTGCTGCAAATATAGTAACTTTAGAACATGTTTTTGATGCCCTCTTCGTGATCTGGTGTTTAATCATTTTTAGATGATTAATGAGTAATCTAGTATCTAATTAAGGTATAGTCCAAAGTTGATGACTATTTAATGGTTCTTTGGTGTTTAAAGATTAGGATTTTACTAAATGAGTGAGTGAGATTTGGAATCATTTGTTCTAGGATCCTTTCATGATCTGTTTCCAGCTTGGCGGATTTAGACAAGTTTTGTTCTTTAGCTTTGTCTTTGTTCCTTTTTATCTGACAAGTCTAACATAGTTATATACACGTATACGCGCTTACAGGTGCCGTGATCCACACGCGATTTAATTCTTCCTTCCATCATATATATGATTTACATTCTTGTGTATCTTAATCAAACACTTGTTTTTTGTTTCTTGTTTTGTTTGCAGCTAAACCCGAAGAAAACTTCAGGGACAAGAAACCAATCAAAGGAAGATAGAAACAGAACCACAAAGATCCATAACAAAGACTGTGTCCTGATGGGTCTCACTTGGCTTCTCGCTAAGAACCGTACGGCTTATTTCCACTCTGTCACTTCTGTCCTCAGAGCCGTCATGCTCAGCCAAAACGAGCCTCGGTCATGTGCTCTGGGAGGTGACGGCATGCCTTTAGCTGTTGACTCTTCCGAATTCTCCAACGACTCATCATCAGCTTTACTTAAGTACCCGTACCACTTGGTCCACTTTATACTTTACAGCGTCATCGCATTGGTATTACCAGGCTTGTGGTGACTAACGTTAACGTGGGTTTGGATTGGGTGTGGCATTTCGATTGGCTGATAGAAGTTAAGTGAAAATCAGATAGAGAGAAAAAAAGATAAGGGTGATTGTCTTAACGTCTTTTGTAAATTAGTTTTGCTTTTGTTGTTGTTATGGCGCCATTTTGTTTAAAAGGTCGCATTATTATTTTTTTAATAATTTCAGCTATATGTCTAGTCAGATCACATCATTATATGACGGCAATGCAATGCAATCAATCAAGAAACTATATCGATAAGAATAATTGAGAAAGGCATGTGAGGGATAGGGACGAGGCTGTTTGGCTGGTTTGAGAGATACTTGTGACAGCTTTGATTTCCCGCAAAACTATGGACCAAGAGAAGTGAAGCCCCACGGCTGACTATTTATTTCTTCGTACACTTGTCTGGTTAACTAGGTGTTTCGTCCGCATGGACACATAAATATCATATAATTACTTATTAACTAGGAGTGTGAATGGTGAGGCAGATCGTTAGCAGATGTTATGCACATTAGTATTTTTTGTACTGCCACAGCCAATCACAGTTTTTAACTTTTCCAGAAAAAAAAAGTAGGAGACATGTCCAATGGTAATTTTTTTTGTCTTTGAGTGTGAATGGTGAGGCAGATCGTTAGCAGATATCCTGCACATTAGTATTTTTTGTACTGCCACAGCCAATCACAGTTTTTAACTTTTTCAGAAAAGAAAAGCAGGAGACCTGTCCAATGGTAACTTTTTTTGTCTTTATCTGTGTAAAAGCAGATGATCTGCATGTCCTTCTACCCTCTCAACTTTCGATGCAGTTCACAGATTCCACCATTTTTTCATCCAATAGAATTTTTTAGTAAAATTAAATTAGTTCAGAAAATATTAATAATTCACCACTTATAAATAAAGAGAGTAAGAACATACGTAGTTCCATACTTCTTCGATTAAAAGAGGTTCTAGACACAAAAAAAATTATGTGCACTACCATTCTTAGAAAAAAAAGTGTTGTAGTTCTTTTATACTAGTACTGTCGTAAGCTTCATTCATTCTTACAGTAAGTTTCATTCATATATATTAATTTGATCACATATATAATACATATATTAATAATTCAAAATATAGTATAGTTAATTGGAAAAAGAATCTTGTGTTGTAGGGTGGGAGATAAAAAAAGAAGGTGCAGTAACTTTGGGTTGTCTTGTGTCTCAATCATTATTTTCAGCTTAAGGTAAAAATAATTTTTAATTTAGTTTTATTATATTTACGTAATTATATAAATATAAATATATATATACATATATGTATTAGTTTTTGTCAAATATAATATATTAAAATTGAAAATATAGTATATGAAATTCGAAAACTCTATATGTCTGATATAAATTTTATAGTTTTTTGAACATTTATATTTTAGAGTTTTAATCTATAAAATATGCATGTAAATAAATAATAATTATAATTGAAAATATAGTATAGTTAATTGGAAAAAATTCTTGTGTTGTAGGGTGGAAGATAAAAAAGGTGCTGTAACTTTGTGTTGTCTTGTGTTGTACCTCAATCAATACGAATTACTAGTTCTCACACATACGGTCACCCAAAAAAAAATTCTTAGACAATAATAATGAAACTCTCGTGTTGTGTTCTGTATTGTGGAAATTAAAACAAAAGTGCAGTAGTTTGTGTTGTGTGTACTGGTTAGGCTGTGTTGTGCAATATTCATTTTGTCTAGCTTAAGGTTATATTATCTTTTATTTTCATTTTGTTAAATTGTATCTATTTATTTATATTAGTTTTAATTATTAATCGAAAAACTCTTGTGATGTAGGGTGGAAGTTAAAAAAGACTGTCGTAGATTTGTGCTATCCTCTGCTAATAGTGTTGTGCCTCAATTCTCTCCAACATAAGGTAAATTATTTTGTATTGTTATTGTTATGTATATTTAATTAATTATATTAATTATTTTTGTTCAAATATAATATATCGTAATAAGAATATTTATTTGGAAAACTCTCTATATATATGATACATTTTGGTTTTTTTGAACATTTTATTTTAGAGTTTAAGCTATATTTTATGCATGTAAAAAAATAATATAACTATATATATATATATATATATATATATATTAACTGAAAAGAGAAAATGTGTCATATTTTAATTCAACCTATTAAAAATTGAAAGTATATATAAATAGAGAGATATTTTGAAAAATATATTTTCAATGTAAAACATATACATGTAAATTATTAGTATAATACTTTATACTTGTATCACTTGGAAAAAGACATGTGTTACATTTTAATTCACATAAAATGTAAAACCGAAAATAAAAAATAAATAAATATAGATGACACTATAATTATTTTTTTAGAAAGTAATACATTTATTATTAAGATATCATTTCTAAATTTATCAGTCATAAATTAATATGATTTTGTACGAAAAAATGATTTTGTATTATAAAATCAATATAAACATCTCCATTTTTTTTTAATATAGATTTTATGGTTAAATTTAAATATCAACTTGGAAATCATTTTAGGAAATCATGTGCTATTCTTGATTCCAACGGTCTTTGATATCTACCAAAATCCACATGCATGTTTAACTATCAAACTGATTTTAAATCTATATTTTCATGTTTTGCTTATAAAGATACTTCCTAATTAGCTCGATATAATATTATTTATAAAATTTTAAAATTATAGATATGACGTCAAATCGTCGACAAAGTACAACATTTTCTGATGAAGAAGATATACATCTACCTACTGAAACGTCAGCACGGGTAATTATATAATATTTTTTTAACGTTTTAGAATAGTTAATAAATACTAAAATAAAATGATTCAAAATTGTGTAAATTTATAGAGGGAAGACAATTTTAAATGGAATCCTAACCGAGAACGAGTATTTATTGAGTTGTACGATCGAGCGATTTCCATGAGCGATTATCGTTTCAAAGATCCTACACCCGCTGGTAAAGAGTTTGTCATTGCTAAGTTCAACCAAATGTATAATATCAGCGTAAACTACCGGTTCTTCAAAGAAAAACTTGATAAGCTGAAAAGAAAATACAAAAAGTACAAGCATCTAATGAAAAATTCTACAGGTATTTCGGTTGATCCTACGACATCTGTGATATCTGCGTCTGATTCATGGTGGAAAGAACGTGAAGTAAGTACAAACAATATCCCTTACAACCAAAATATATTTAAAAAATAACATATCTATAATATTTGTAAGCTAAAAACTACATAATCTTATTAACAGGTAGATAGGATTGTAAAATCATTTAAACGAAAACCACCGGAGCTTTGGGATGTGATGCAACGATGTTTCGTATTATACGACGTCCAATCACAATCTCAATACTCCTTGCACCAAAGAAGAGAAGAGTTGCTGAATGATGGTCAAAATAATGATGAAACTGAAACATATGGCGGTGATATGCAAGACACTCAGGTCCAGGAGACACAAGAAAGCAAAGAAGTCTATCGCGTTAATATTGATGATGAAATGCGTCATTCAAATCAGTTCACCCGTGAGAATTTGCGTCAGAATTCTTCACCAGCTGCTGATCATTTTCAGATTCCTACTTCTAGAGTTCAACAATGAAGTGGACTAAGGCGTGGAAGTAGTTCACAAAGAGGTGCAGGAACCTCCCGGATCACTGCCAGGAGTGGATCCCAAGGAAGTCGTAGAAAACAATCATTCAAGACAACTCTGACAGATATGATGACGGGTTTTAGAGAGTTTCAGCGCCAAAGTTTGCAACAACTACGTCCAAATTCTGTTGATGAAGATGATTACAATGAATTCGATAATGCGGTGAAGATATTCGAATCAATGGATCTTCCAAATGACACCAATTTCTATTGGGCGTGCATTCATGCATTTAAAGAAGAAAGATTTTGGCGTAAGTACTTTATTGACAGAGCCGAAAGAACCACAGAAGATAAGTTGAAGTTTTTACAAGCTCTTAGTGGATATACACCGGACAGCGAATTCGTGGGAAAGCGGTTAGAATCTGGACAAAAGTTTGGTAGTCCAACTTGTGGGCAATGGAATTCTGGTTTTCAACAATGGGGAACACCTCCAAGTGCCCCGCAATGGGGAACACCACCAAATGCGCCGCAATGGAGTTCACCTTCAAATGCTCCGCAGTGGGGTACACCGCCAAATGCTCCACAATGGGATACACCGCCAAATGTTCCGCAGTGGGGTACACAACCTTTTCCACAATGGGGTGCGCCTCAAAATTCTCAACAATGGGGTTCATCAACAAGTACTCAACAATGGGGTCCTACATCTGCTGTTCCTCAATGGGGATCATCACCGACCACTCATCAATGGGGATCATCACAAGATGCTCCACAATATATTCCTCCGAGAAATGTTCAACATGGATTTTCCCTAGAAACAGAAGTACAAACTACAACACGTGAAAAGGAAGTTCCTGTTTCCGAGAATGTTATCAGAGGAGTTTCACCGGAATTCACGAACTATGCTTCTACAAGTAAAGCATCACGTCCACGAAGACGAGGAGGATTATTCAATATCTGGGGAACTGAACGAGGACTAAATCTAAATGAAACACAAGAAAGTGATTCCACATCGGATAACTAGCTTAATAAGATTCGTGCTTTGTTTGTAGTCGTTATGTTTTGTTTTATATTTTCTTTTGTAATGTCTGTTATGTATTGTATTTTTGATTAATGATATTTTTTATTGATTTAGTTTTTATTTTGTGGTTAAAATTTTCAGGTTTTTCGTATATGTCAGTTGCGATCACAAAATCCGCACAGTCTAAGTCACGATGAAAGAATTGAGTTATGTAATTTAGAAAATGAGCAATTTGAAGAGTTAATAATTCAACCATCATTGAGTTATTACAATCGTTTCTTTGAAAGAGGAGCAGCTCAAACCGATGGTGGTTTAGGATGGAGAAATATTTGGCGTCGACTACAGGAAGATGATGCTGCATGTCTTCAGTTACTACGAATGTCTCTTGGTGTTTTCAGGTGCTTTGTTTGTAGTCGTTATGTTTTGTTTTATATTTTCTTTTGTAATGTCTGTTATGTATTGTATTTTTGATTAAGGATATTTCTCATTGATTTAGTTTTTTATTTTGTGGTTAAAATTTTCAGGCTTTTCGTATATGTCAGTTGCGATCACAAAATCCCCACAGTCTAAATCACGATGAAAGACTTGAGTTATGGAATTTAGAAAATGAGCCATTTGAAGAGTTAATAATTCAACCATCATTGAGTTATTACAATCGTTTCTTTGAAAGAGGAGCAGCTCAAACCGATGGTGGTTTAGGATGGAGAAATATTTGGCGTCGACTACAGGAAGATGATGCTGCGTGTCTTCAGTTACTACGAATGTCTCTTGGTGTTTTCAGATCTTTATGTGACATATTGGAATCAAAATATGGTTTACATCCCACTCTTAATGTTAGCATTGAAGAGAGTGTGGCAATGTTTTTGCGAATTTGTGGGCACAAGAAGTTCAAAGAGATGTTGGATTACGATTTGGACGGACACAAGAGACAGTGAATAGAAATTTTTTTGAAGTTCTTAGGGCGACAGAGTTACTTGCTTGTGATTATGTTAAGACTCCAACAAGACGAGAACTACTTCGAATTCCTGAAAGGCTGCAAATGGACAGAAGATATTGGCCATATTTTAGTGGATTTGTAGGAGCTATGGATGGAGTTCATGTATGTGTTAAAGTGAAGCCTGAACTACAAGGAATGTATTGGAATCGACATGATAGGACATCATTTAACATCATGGCGATATGTGATCTCAATATGTTGTTTACATATGTTTGGAATGGAGCACCCGGATCATGTCACGATACAGCAGTTCTCACGATGGCACAAGACGGTCATTCTGATTTTCCTTTGCCTCCAGGAGACAAGTATTATGTAGCTGATTCTGGGTATCCAAATAAGCAAGGTTTTTTGGCTCCACATAGATCTTCTCGGAATGGGGTTATTAGGTATCACATGTCTCATTTCAACAATGGTCCTCCTCCTAAGAATAAACAAGAACTGTTTAATCGATGTCATGCATCTCTACGTTCCGTTATTAAAAGGACATTTGGAGTTTGGAAGAAGAAATGGAGGATTTTGAGTGAATTTCCGATATATGATATCGCAATTCAAAAAAGAGTGGTAAGTGCTACAATGGGATTGCATAATTTTATCAGAATTTCAAATTATTTTGATGAAGATTTTGTTGAAGAAATGAGACATACAAATACCAGCAACGAAGATTCTGAAAATGATATAAGTGACATGGAGACAACAAATATGGCTGATGAAGATCATATGACAAACATTAGAGACAACATTGCCGATATGTTATGGGCAAATCATTAAATTATTTTACCTTTGTTTATGTATTTTTTATTATGTGTTTTGATATTTTGGTGTAATCTTTATTGTTTCAATATATGATCTGCACTTTTGAACTGCTTTTGCCATTCATAACTCATAACTTGTTCTGCTTGATCTGCATCTCTCCTGCATGATCTGCTTGGTCTGCACTTGTCCTGCATGATCTGTTTGATCTGCACCGCTTGATCTGCTTTTACCATTCGGAACCTAGGTAAAAATCTGCACTTTGGGCGGAATGTAATTATTAGTTTCGTTTTTTAATAAGAAGACATTAATCTATTTAATCTGGATATTGGTTCGGATTTAAGTTGTTGTTTTTTTTTTGCTTTTAATCTCTTAAAATATAACTATCATTTTAAATCAATATTTATTTGGTTTATTCGGTTAAAATGTTTGATGTTTTTGGTTTTTTTTTCCTGTAATAATAAAAAATTACAATTATTTGTTTGTTTTCATGTTATGAATCTTAGATAATCGTAATGTCGAACCAATGGTTTCATATTATAGTTTCTAAACAGATAATAGTTAAAAAAGAAAATTATTAAGACAAATCATTTTACTACAATTTGGTCGATAGTGAAAGAAGCATTAAGAAAAATAATATTTTAACTTCCAAAAAAATGTTTCAGTTGTGGTAAATACTTACTTATAAGGTGCTGACGTCAATGTGCACATGTATGTGTATGTAAAAGTATATAAAGATAGTTGATAAATATATAAAGATACTATTAATTAATATTAAATGACATTTTTTTCAAAATAATACATGAGAAATAAAATATTTAAAATGAAATTATTATTATTATTTTATTTTTTTTTGGTAAAGGGTTATTCTATTACTCAAACTTGAGGTGGTCTCGGTAACCAGAGCAGAATAGAACAACCAACATAACATAAAAGTCTATGAAAAGAACGTGCATTCCTAGCTAACGAATCAACAATCGCATTTTGTGTAATATATTTAAAAACAAAAATATTGTAAAATTTATATAAACTATAATATATAACTTATATATAATTCTTTAAATATACGTATATATATGCATATAACAGATCAAATTGGATATCCGTTCCTATAAATATTTATATTTGTGATTTGCTTTTTTTTTCTTCACGGATATTGCATTTTAGTATTTGTTTTGCTTCGTAGAGTAACGGATATCCGGATTTTTCGGTTAGAATCAAAACGGATAACGAAACGAATCAAAATTTATGAATAATTTGTCGAACTCTATTCGTAAACAGTAAAAATAACGTAAAGAAAAACCATGCATGTGAGTTTTATATTAATAAAACGTAAAATACATAGTGTCAACATATTTATGTAGAGTTTGGCTGAGAAGCTCTCTACATGTGACATGTGTCTATTTTAGTGTGAACGCATTTATTACAATGTTTCTACGTGACATGTGTCCAGTTTAGTGTGAATGCATTTATTACAATGCTTCTATTTTAATATATAAATGATATATGCATTGCTAATTAAAAGACTATAATGATAAATTACTATTTATGTTTTCATTTGAATTTTTTTTGTACACTATATTCATTATATAGAAATAAATCTTAAAAATCATTCAATATTCTTTTTTCAATTATAAAAAATTAAGATTTTTACTTAATTAATATTTAGTTATGTGTTTTCTCTTTTTTTTAACTTTTAACTTTTTTATTAAAAAAAAAAAATCAGATAACAACACAATATATATAGAAATTATCTTCTTTTTTTTTGAAATATATTTTTAGATTTTGGACAATTTTAATTATTAGTTTTAGTTACTTATCTAATTAACAAAATTAAAATTCACTTTTATTTTGTGGCTAATTATATATTTTATTCATTAAGGGGTATAAGTAATTTTAATTAACTAATCTATATTTAGTTATGTATTTTGTGTTTTTAAATTTTTAACTTTTTATTAAAAGATTTTTCAGGTAACAATACAATATATATATATATATATGAATTTTTTTAAAAAAAATATATTAGATTTTGGTTAATTTTTATTATTATTCATTTTAATTACTTATCTAATCAACATAATTCAAATTTGTTTCTATTTTTAGTTAAGTTATATATTTTATTCATTAACAATATAAACATTTTAACAGTTTGACTTTTAACCTGAGACGAAAATTCAGTTTAATAGTATAGATTTGTGTGGGCTCGCATTGTGTTTTTAGTACGAGTCCCTCGGCCATTGTTATTGTTTGGGAGAGACTGTCAGAGTTTTTTTGATTCAGAAATGGCGTATCAGAGCGAGAGAGCTGGAGATAAAATGAATGTAGGTATACTCTAGGTCTAGGGTGTGGTGCGGTTTCTTCGAGAGAGAACTTTTATCTGGGCCGATGAAATTGATTTTGCTTATAATAGGCCGAACTGGGTGAGCCCACTTTTAAACCGAAATATCATTTGAACCGGTTTATTTGTTGGACAGTTCACTATTTAATAATTAAACCAAAGCGAGAATCAGTAAAGTTGGTCTGACTCTATCTTATTAAAATCGGTTTCGAATTTCGTACCCGCAGTAGTGTATTTGGTTCACTAACCAAAACCATATTGAAATCTGTTTCGATTTTACTAAACCGAACATATACAATAAACTAATAGAGCCGGTCACTTCGATTCGGTTTAGTTCGGTTAAAATAAATAAAGTAGAATCTCGGTTTGGCTTTGAAGCGATAGCATTCATTAATTACTCCGA
>NC_027750.1:27605382-27627423 GCF_000695525.1 Brassica oleracea var. oleracea
GGGGGGGGAGATCGGAACTAAAAGCCATCTCTCGCCGGAAAGTTCATCACTTTTATCTTTTACTTCAATACAAAACGACAGCCATAAGGTCGTTGGTTCGAATCCGATAGCTATCAAAAGGCCATGGATTTAGTCAGGTTTGTGCTCCTCTAACTAACTAACTAACTAACTAACTAACTCTGTGAGGTTTTCTTCCTTTATCTCGCTATTGGTTTCTCATTGCGTCTGTGGGCGAGTGTAGAAGCTTCTGGAGGAAGCACAGAAAGAAGATTCTGGTGACAACAACTTGTTTGGGAAGTGGTTATTTGCTTTACAAACTATACAACGCCCACACTCGTAACCTCGCCGACTTGGAGCGCGAGCTCGCCGACGAGCGTCACAATGACGAAATCATCAAAACCCAGTTACGTTCTTGAACCACCAGTAGATAAAGTCTTATCCTTTTTGCCCGAACAGTTTCTCAGTGTCTATTGTGTTGTGACTCTTTTGATTCTGCTAGAATGAAGGCTCATTTCGAGAACATTCAGATGATTGCTGATGTAACTACATTACCTCACGCGTTGCGTCGCTTGAGCAGCCGCATTGCTGAGGAGATCCATGTCTCTGGTGTTATGGAGACGTTAAGTAAAGGAAAAGGAACTTTGGTTCCTTCTGAGAAGCTTCATCTTTGGAATGAGCTCAAGATTTTGAGTCCGTACTATACTTTCTCTTGCTGTACTTATTACTTATTGGTTCTTCTCTTTTATGTATGTTGTGTGTTGCTTTCCAGGCTTCACGAGAATGGTTTTGTCGCTGTGGTCAGTCACTATGCTTAGTTTGTACATTAGAGTTCAAGTCAACGTTCTGGGAAGACACTTATATATCGACACTGCTAGAGGTCTCACCAGCTCCCATTTACTTGTAAGTCATTTTACTAACCTCTTTTGTTATGTTCATTATTAATTTTATTATTTTTTATATTTCGTTTATGTGTGTATTTTCTTTTTCACAGGAAGAGTTAGATCTGATAGATAGAGAGGAGGAGAAAAAGTTTCTGACAAGTGCTGATTATCTTGCAACGAATGGCATGCCGAGTTTGATTTCCGATATGAAGAGAGCAGTGAAAGAAGTTCTCAAAGGGTACATTTACGTTACATTACATTATCAAAGTTCTTGTAAGGATTAAATCTATTGATGCCTGCTTGATTGCAGAAAGCAGTTAAAAGATATGTTAACCACAAGAAGTCTTGAAGAAACTGTGATTCGGATTCTTGATGTGTTTATGAGCAAAGGAAGTCCACATCACTGGGTAGATTATTTAATGATGGCACAAGACGCAACAATGAGTCCAAGAGACACCACCACCACTAGTGTTCCCTCTTCAGATGATGCAACTGTCACCAAGCTTCATCAACTCATAAACGAGACTCGGGAAGTACTCACAAGGTAAGAATGTCTCTGCTCCACATAGCTTATTCGTTGCGACCATTTAAAGATTCCTTTGCCTCTTTGTCTTTGTTTGCAGCACTGAGTTTACAAATGTAGCAGAGATCTCGCTCAAGTCTTGTACCGTAGCGTTAGTAGAGGAGATGGAGAAGCAGACCGGTTTGGCTGCAGGGATGCAATTGGCGAAGCTCTTACCACAGATTGAGAAGACTGTCCCGGAGATTTCAGCTGTACCGGACGAGAACCGGTTCTTGCAACTCATCAGAGATTTGCCTGAAGTTCAGCTCTTTTTTACTCTTTTATACTCAAACATGCCACTATAATTCGCAAAATTGCCAAATTGATTTTATGTTTACGTTTCAACAAAGTAAACAACACATACTGAGAATAATTTGTTCAATATGAATCAATCATTTTAGTTTCACCAGCTCATTGGTATGTCAACAAGCAGACCAAACCTGATCATAAACTACTATTTTTGCTTCTTCATTGTCAACTTTGATTCAGTTTTGATCTTCTTTCATTTATTCATAAATCAATTGCAAACCAATTTTGATTACAACTCAAAAAGTAAAACGACTAGAATCCGTTGTATGAAAAGAGTAAAGACCCACTTGAGGAGCATGTGTTTTGGCCAAGTTCTTGTGTGTGTATGTACAGATAAGTGTTAACTTCAAGAATCAGTGTTCCTCAAGTAGATGTTTGTTTAGAGACTCTGGATCTTGTGGACTTGTCTCTTCAACCATCTGTCTTCTTTCTTGGTTTTTGCCCCAAAGAACTAAGTAGAGTCCCAGCATTATGAACACTGCACCAAGAACACTGTAAAGCAAAGACTGGATTAGAACAAGCAACCGGGAAGAACAAAGCTAGTTAACTATGGCTTTACAATGTGTTTTACCTTCCAGAGTACAACTGATCACCAAGAACAAGAAACGCCATTGCAGCAACAAGAAGTGTCTGTAGAGGCTGGAAGACTGCCACAAAGACAGGACCGCCTTTGTAGATACACCATGTCTGAAGATAAACCACCAACCCTGACGCTATTATTCCCTGTAACCAACAAAAGATTCTTTTAGCTAACTTCAACGTTTCAGATGAAGGAAAAGATAGGGAGAGAGAGAGAGCTTACCGCATATAGGATGGTGAAGAGCTCTTCCCAAGAGACAATGATCCAGTTATTGAGATCAGTTTCAACAAACAAAGCAATGACCAGAAACTGAACCAGGCCAAAGAAACATGTGAAGGATGTTAGAGTGAGCTTTGCTGGGTACGTCTTTAGGACAGGAGCTTGAAGAACCATCCAACCAGCCCATGACAGACAATGTCCCATGAGGTATAACCATCCCAGTGTCCAGTTCTGCGAGTTCTTAGATTCTGTCTCTTCATCCTCATGCAAGTTAAGGCCCTTGTGAAACATAGGAAACCCTCTGTACAATGTGATCACTGTGGCTCCACCGATGCTCACTAGGGTTCCTAGTACCTTGGCCACACCGTGTTTTCTCACCAAGTCTATGTTCTCCAACCTTGATACAAAGAGGAAGATCAATGTCAGACTTACAGAAAACATGATGAAAACGATGTTTTCAGTAAAAGAGGTTTGTTAATGTTAGGTACCTTAGGGCACAAGCCATGATGAAAGTGATGGCAGGAACAGAGTTCTGCATTGCAGAAGCAAAGGTTGGAGTTGCATAGTAGAGTCCCAATAGATAGAATCCTTGGTTTGCTGTGATTCTGATGTTAAGACACAAAGAGTTAACTACATAAGCAAATTCTTTAAAGATTGAGGAAACACAAAGAGTCTTGTTATGTCTGCTTACCCAATAAGTGCCAAGAAGAAAAACTGAGCTAGTAAAGAGATTGTGAGTGGAGGTCTTTCCTTTCTGTTGAAACAAAATGAACATTAACAATCTTATCCAACAATGGACTAAAGATGCAAACTTTATGAAATTACACAAGAAACCCTAATGAGATCAAGAAAATAAACTTTCTGAAGTTACACAAAAGTCTCAGATGAGATCAAAGGTTCGGACTTTCTGAGGTTACACAATAAACCCATATGAGAAACACTAGCAAACCCTAGAAATTTTGACAGATAAAAGGACTTACTTTTCGAGGAAGTAAGCGAAGGGGCCAATAAGGAGAAGGGCAAGAAGATTCCTATAAACGGGGTAGACAACTTTGCTGACACCAATGTTAAGAGCAACTCTTGAGACAATGTGAAAGCCTGCAAAACAGAACTGAAGTGTGATCAATGCCACCACTAGCTTCATCTTCTCTGATACTACTGCTTTGGCCATTTTCTTCTTCTTCTTGAGCTCTTCTCTTTTTTTGATGGTTGATTGCATATCAATGGTTTGCTTTTATATGAATGTGTGGTAGTGGTATACTTGAGATTTAAAACAGAAAATAATCATTGCTGATTATAATTAATTATTTGGACGATTATTGGGTTTAGTGGTAACAGAATGGTCCATCATTTCTTCAAGTAGGGTACTTTGTTTATTTGTAATCAATGATTATGAATAATCATGAATTGATGATGTAAGAGGGTTACATGACTATAATAATATGATTTGGAGGTTGAATGTTTTTGTGACTTAGATATGTAGGGATATGTATATGTTGATAGTAACATTTGTACATTTTTGTGTTCTTCCATTTCCCACATACACAAACAGTTCTGAATTTGGATTATGTCACAATGATACAACTCTCTTTAACCATGAGTTCAGGTAACTTAAAGCTTTCCTATGTGCTAAGAAGGCAAAAGCAAGTGAAGGAATCCGTTTGTTTATTCAGCATTCATCTTCCCTTGTGGTACATTTCTGTTTTAGTTTTTTCTTTTCTTTTGTAATAATGTCTTTATGGAATCGAATAGCATGTGATCTAACCACACAATTAGGCATCTTGTCTTGAATATGGAAAACCATCAATAATCAATCCATTTGTATATGAATAATTTGAGTATTATGTTCAATAATGAATATTTAAGGAACAACCACCGTTTTTTCAGTTAACTTGTTCTTTTATACATGTCATTAGATTCTACAAGACGGCTGCAACTATATGTACCATTAATCAGCTTCAATATAAAACTATGATTACTTACCAAAATATATGTTGAATATATAGTTTTCCTTAAATTTTTAATGTGACAACTGACAAGGAACTAATCTGTTTTATAAATAATTTATGATAATCATAATTGAAGTAACTAGTACTCTCTAGTTTTTTTCTTTTATTAGTGGGACACATGCAAGATTCTCTCCATTTCTCAGCTCATGATATGAAAAACCTCTGCATTAATTATATAATAAATAAGAGATCCCAACTTAATCAAAATCATCAGATCAACAACAAACCGGGAAACACAGAGAGACCAAATCTTTTTTTGCTAGAACATCAGATCAACAAGAAACCTCTGTATTGATTGTGTGTTCTACATCGTGATATGAAAGCTCAATCGAATCCGTATGATCATATAAACATCATATCAACTTAGATACTCGTAAAGATACCGAGAAAATGAAAGTGTGTATATAAAAAAGGTCATAAATAACAGATTCACAATGAAACAGCATAAAGTCAACTAATCAGGTTTGGTGGTACCGTTTCACAAACAATTTCGATTTGTCTTGCC
The DNA here is from genome assembly GCF_000695525.1 of Brassica oleracea var. oleracea. Lineage (NCBI taxonomy): Eukaryota > Viridiplantae > Streptophyta > Magnoliopsida > Brassicales > Brassicaceae > Brassica > Brassica oleracea. The sequence goes on from NC_027750.1 coordinate 27,610,448, forward strand.
ATAAACTAAGTAGACAGATACAAGACACATTCAAATCTTTTCTTCTCTCTTCCATTATTTAGGTCAACGTGCAAAGTAGCCCTTACACTTCTTTCCATTCAACAGAGACCACAAAGGTAAGAAGAGCCACAATCCATGAGTTGTGTCTCGATTCATCATCAGTAAAGAGCACACTCACTAGAGAGAGCAGCAACACCAACTACAATTAGACAACACTGATTCTTCCTTAAACACTCACAACAATATCAGATAACAACAATACAACTCCTCTTGTGGTATAGATAAAGCTGAGACTAAATTTCATGTACATTACAAAAAAGTTAAACAGCAAACAGTTCATCTCAAATGATTTTCTACACAAGCTCAGTTTTAAGTCACCTTGAAACAGGAGCAATTCTTTAATAGTCATCCAATACAAAGTTTCTTCAAGCTTGGGGTGCACGCACTGCCTTAACCAATTTCTGCAATAGCAACAAGGAGCATATGTTATTATCTTACACCTTTACTTTAAAAGAGAGAGCTATAGGCTTGAATCAATCAAATGCTTTTACCTGTCTTAGAGCATCAAGCGCCCTTCCTTTCTCCTCTTTCTTTTCACAAAAGCACTCTCCACACCAGCTGGAGAACTCCTTCTGGTGACTTTTGAGCTCTCTAAACACAGAGCTGCAAGGAAACGCTTGATAAGAAAGTGGAACTTAGCAGTCAAGTCTCAATTGGTATATTACTTTACCTTCTGCACCATAGTAGCATATTGACTCGATGTCCTGATGTTGTGGCTCTGGCACCATGGCGATGGCGCCCACGGTGAAGTACAGCTTGCCCCGGTACATGACTATAATCATATATTTCCTGGTTTCGTAACAAAACAGTTTGTTTACATTAGCCATCAGCAAATGTTATAGGAGAAGTAAGCAACTCAAAAGGAGTAGCATACATCTGGCTTTGTAGTTGTGTTAACATGTCTCTCACACCGAGTCCCACGGAAAAATAACTCCCCACCCACAAACTGGTTACCCAAACAAACATTCAGTGTTACCTCTGAATCGTCCACATGAAAGCCTGCAAAATTTATATTCAAACAGGAATTTTAAGACAAACTAGTAAAGGCCATTTGAAAATTCTGCAGGATTAGGTCTCAGTACCTAAATCAAGATCCCTATCTTTGCCATACTCAACAACAAACCCATGGTGAGAGTCCAGAGTTGCTCCACCTACATCACTGAAGAATACTACAAAACAAAATACGTATGGTAAGTAACTTTTTAGCCTTAATAATAGTATGTATGTAATGGATTTCACTTATATATTACCTTTAGTCATGGGACGTATAAAAGACTCCATGAGTTTGTCAAGCATGCTATCCAAGCCAAAGTCATCAAGCACAGCACCGTATTTATTCATGGTGTTTGGTCTCATGATTCTGAACTTTGTCTCACCCACCCACTTCTCAAAGTTTTCTACCTGCAGGGTCAAACAGTAGCACATGAACAAAACATAAAAGGGTCAGAGAGGAATAAAAGGAGAAAGGATGCACATTACCTCGGCTAGCATCATCTCACAGAAGCTAGGTTGGAGCATGTCAAAGACAAAAACACCAGGAGACGGTTCAGATATAATGCTTCTGAAGCTTTTCTCTGAGCTTTCATTGATCGCCTTTATGAAAGAGGGGACGAAGCAATGCATAGGAGCTAGAGTATACAACTCCTTGTGAAGCGGCTGCAGAGAGAGAGAGAGAAAAGAAAACATATTAAACTACAAGCTGATGAACTGGAGGAGCCCCAATATCGAACATCAAGAAAGGGATTCACACCTGATAATTAGTTATTATCTTCTGCCTATAAACGCTGTGCCTCTGAGCCTGTAGCACAAGACACAAAGCAATAACCAAACAAGTTAAAAATGCAAAAACGAAGAGCCAATTTGCATCAACAAGAAACTAACAATCACAAGAACCCATGTAAGAAAGGTCAAAACTTTGATAAAGAAAAGAAGCAAACAAATCACAAAGTCTTAAACTTTCTATAAGCATTTAGCAAACCCATGTGAAGAAGTCAAAGAAAGGTCAAAACTTTGAAACATACTCTGGACCGTTCTCCGTGAGGGAGGTGCCTGAGCATAATGTCAGTCATGAATTTGACTTTCTCTTCCCTGCTGGAGACCAAGATTTGCTGCGGCAAGTACTTCTCGAGACTAGAGTAGACCGCACTGGGGAAATCGAGCTTCAGATCCTCGTAGCTCTCGGGCCTATGCTCGTTGTTAGGGTTTATCCTCAGTCTCTGCGAAGAAAACGTCGTCGTAGCAGCTGTAGCTCTCATCGTCGTTGTTCCGCCACCGTCCACCGTCGTATCCTGCTGAGCTTCTCGCTGGTCGCTTGACATCACTGTGAAGGGGAGCAATTCAAGTGAGGAAGTTAGGGTTGCTGAGGACAATACATTTCAAAGAATCCAAATCTGGGGGATCTTGATTTTGAGTTCCCGTTGAAGTTAGGGTTCCCTCGATGACTTTTTTTCTTTTTTCTTTTTTTAGTAAATAAAATTACGCACGAAATCTCCCGTCACACTGATTTTCCGGCCCATCTTTGAGGCCCATAATATTATTCGAAACTGGTTGTTTGGTACTATAAAACTGAAAAAGGATTACCGGTAAAACGCTGTTGGATCATTAAGAATTAATAACTTAAATTATTTATTAAAACTAATAATTTAGTCTAAAATTATGAAAAACATGATAAATCAGCAAAAATATTTTTAAATAATAGTATAGCCTAGATTATGGTCTAAACCTTGTGCAGACTAATATATATATAACAAATTTTATTTTTAATGTTAAATTTTCATTTAAACCTAAATTATTAAATTATATAAAAATTTAAATTTATATTAGAAATTATCTAATTTTAATGTCTATATTGACAATTGATGTATTAAGTTCCGTTTTTGTTTTTTTTTTCTGCTTAACTGAATTTTCTATACCAGAGTTTGTACCTTTGTGTAAATTTTCATGGTCGTTTTGGTTTGGTTACCTGGTCGGGTATTGGTATAGTTATTTCGTTGATTTTTCAATTTTGAAGTCATTAATTATATCGATGAATTACAATCTTCTCATCCGAAATCACATACAACTAGATGATAACATGCGCTTTGCGCGGAGTGAATTTAAAAAAAAAAATATATTGTACTTAAATATTATAAACAATATACATTTTGTTATCAATAACCTTTTTGCATTTGATTAGAGGTAGGCATTCAAGTACCATTTAGTTCGGCTCGGTTCGGATCCTTGCGGGTTCAGCTCGGTTCGGATCCTTGCGGGTTTGGCTCGGTTCGGGTCTTTGCGGGTCTGGTTCGGGTTTGGATTCACATAACGTATTTTTTTTTTCAAAAATTAAAGTTCATATATACTTTAAAGTTTTCAAAATCTAAAAATAAAATAATATATAACATATAAATTTCAACAATGTATGCCAAAATACTTAAACATAACATAAAAATTAGTTTAACTTAAATATTTGGATAGAAAGTCAATAGATATTTTAGGTATTTTAGGTATTTTAAGTATTGTTTAGCTATTTTATAACAATTTGTATATATTTTCAAGTATTTTGGACAACTTAAAAACATCTTATATAATTTGTATATTCTTTTAGATATTAAATTAAAAATAATATTAATATATTTAAGTATATAAATCTGGTTCAAATATATTTGGATATCCGAAATATTTTGGTTCAAATCGGTTAGGTTCCGGTTCTTTAGATACCAAAATTTTGAACTTATTCAGATATCTAACCAATTTTTAAATGTAAAATATTATTATTAAATATTGATTGGATAATGTAGAACGTAATGCTAATGTTCTACCAATTAAGGCCTTAAAATATCGGAGGACTACCGAGAGAAATACAAAACAATTAAATAAGTGGGGGGAGAGTAGTAGAGTCCTGTAGTAATGAGATATCATAATTGATAATTGAACATGGAACTTTCGTTGCAGAGTGGCACATATGGTAATAATAGATTGAAATTGATAGAGGAAAGAGTGCCGGTCTTCATTTAAAGCTGCAACTTGTGTGACCCATTTTCTCCATTACAGTACCAATTAGTGTCTTATTGTAGTGTAGACTGTAGAGTGTATGTAGACCATCAAATTTGAAATTCAGATTTGGTGTACTACTCAATCGAGAGACTTTGTATCGCTGAAAATGTTTTTTGTCTTCTTCGATCGATACTTCTGTTATTGTTATTATTTATTTTGTCAGTATAGAATAATTGAAGATGATGTATTTTTGTAAAGTTTACCACCCACGAAAATTCTCATGGTCTTGGCATTATAAGTTTTTTTTTTGGCATTATAAGTTATAACCATCTAAATGCAATATGGATGGATGGTGGGTGCATTTGGACACACGTTAACGCGTGTTAGTCATGTATATATTCCCATAAATTATATATAAAACGTTTTAAAAGGCTTATGAACACTTGCAAAATCAAGAGTACAAAATCTATTGACAATCATATATTGGAATATTTGACAAAAATAAATAAATCATATATTGGGATAACTGATGCCATATTATTGGACTGATTATATTAGGAAGAAATCACAGTTGATATTTGGCTAGAAGTGGATTCCACTCAGGGGAACCATAAGAAAAGGACACCAGTACAATGTGGGTGGGTATGTCTTACAGCATCGTTGCCGGAAAGACCATGAAAAAATAATGAGAGAGTATACTCCCACATCAAATACCGTCTCCCCGAATTCCGAAAAGTATGTACACAAAAATCAAATTTGTGGAGGAAATTTTGCAATTCTTTATTTGACACTATTTAGGTTAGTTTTCTTAAATTAATGAAAATTTGGTGAAAGAATTTATAAATGTGTTTACATGTAATACCTTTTATAAGAAATTTTGCCATTTAGATTTAAATCATTATTATTATTATTATTATTATTATTATTATTATTATTATTAATAATAAATTTATTAAGTCTCACCAGGCTTCTAAAAATCTTTGCACGACACTGCGTACATAATGAACCAAATAAATTTAGATTATAACGCACGATGGTTGCAACAAAATACTACTATTTAGCTTTTTCTAGGAAATCCTCATATATATTAATCGAGAAGTCACTAAAGTGATTTCTGCTGACGTGTCGCTCATAGAAAAAATTTCCAATTAATTGTTATAATTTGATTGGTTTATAGTTTTTATTTTTTTATTTATTTAGTTAAAGTTTCTAAAATAAAACTAACCCTAGAATTACCTAATCTAATATATGTTTCCAAACATACAATTAAACATCTTAAATATAGATGAATTAATATAATTTATTTATAGAAACAATTAAATATCATAGATTACATTATATAAATTGATAATATGCATTTAAATACAGATGATACTACATAAACAATTATAAAAATGGTTTTTAATATATTTATAGTAGTAGTGAATACATTAAATTATAAATTCCAGAAAACTAATTAATGTAAACCTAATAATATTAATTAAACTCACTCATTCACTATATATATTCTAAAATATTTCAAATGGATGCAAAATAGTCAAATATATAATTTTAAAAAATTCTCATCATTTTTCAATGATAATGTGATATCATAGATAAGTTATCACTTTTAGAAATGATTAAAATATTTTTATATTTTAAAACATAAAAATTATATGGTAAGTCATTTAAAATTTTATTAATCAAAAAATATTATTTAATTCATCTGTTAATATAAACAGATGAATTAAGTCATTTAAAATTATTATATAGAAAGTCATTTAAAATTAAATTTATCAAAGTATTTTTCACATGATTTCCTAGAGTTAATACTCTATTAAAATAATTCATATAGATTTGATTATAATAAAATTAGCATGCTTGTTTTGAATAGTAAAAGAATAAAGGAGACATAAATAAAAAAACAGGAAGGGATAATAATAAAATATGTTTGTTGCATTCTTGGTTCTTTTATATTCTTATGTATTTAATTTTATTTGTCTGTCGAGATGCATGTATTTTTTTGTTACTATAAATGTGATGTGTGTTTTAAAACATTATGATAAATTGAGTAAGAAATATCAATAAAAATGACTTGTTCTACAATTGTTAAAGTCAAATATAGAAAATATAATGTAAATTTCAAGTAGGATAAATTATTTAAAAATAATGAGATGTATATTTTGCGGTATAATAAACATTTAAAATTTAAAATAATAAAAATTTAACAAATTTTATACAAATAATAATGTTTTATTTTGATATAATGTTGGATCTCACATTAATATTAAGTATATATGTCTAAAATAACAAAATTTTGTTATTTAAAAATTTAAAAGTTATTTTTTTATTAATTAATCAGATTTAATTAAAATGTGTATGTTTTAAAGGAAGAAATGGTTTGTTTAACCCATTTGACAAAATTATGAAAAAAATTACTTACATTACCATTTTCCTAATACATGTTTTCATGTTTACATTAACTAAATTTATCCTTGGTTTTAAAGATATAAATCATTCTATATATTATTTGAGATGTCACTTAAGTGATTTTTCTCTTATGTATTGTTAATAGGTTAAGTTTTAAGAAATAGTTATAATTTGATTGGTTGTTGACGTTTATTAGTTATTTATTTTAATCAGATCTAAAAAATAAAAGGTAACTATAGAACTAATAAATATAAATTACCAAATAACACATGTAATATTACAAAAAATGATTTATGGTAACTAATTGTAGAAGGAGAAATAATATATATGTTTTATCAAAAACATTTCTTCATCAATTATTTATATATAATTAAATAAAATACTTTAACTTTTTTTATTAAAAAATATTTAATGGTTATATATTATTATATAAAAGAATTAGATTTGTAGGTAAAAAATTATTAGAACTTTTTATGTTTTCTAAAGTCCACACAACAACATTTACAAAATATCTTCATGATAAAAGCATTCAATCATTGTATTGGTCCTATACAAAAATACTCTATTATTTATTTTATGAAAGCTAGAGTATTCCCGTTTTTTTCACGTGTTAAAATAAAATATAAAGTAATTCTACATTCAATTATCTGAATTAATTATAATATTATTTTTCTGTAAGAGAAATATTTGTAATGACTAAGGTTTACGTTGTTGAATTATTTTAAATCTCACTGGTCTTCTAAAAATATATACTATAATTTTTGATTATCCAACTATTTGAAATTAAAAATAATAGTTTTAATTATTATTCAAAAATTATAACAATGTAAACATAATATATATTTTTTCATATAATATAATTACCCGCAAAATTGCGGGCAAACACCTAGTATATAGTTAAACCACCATCACAAAAAATTTACGAATCAGCTGATTAGCTTTGTAGTTTCTTAGAATGTTTGATTTTACTAATATTGTCATTGCTAAATCTAACGAACGTTGTTGAAATAAAATTAAGGTATGACCATAAAATGTAATCAAATGCCTTGATAACCCTTAGGATAGAAACTAGTCTTTTTTTTTTTTTTTTTTTTTTTTTGACAGCAACACAATAAGCAAAAGAATTATTCTAATCTGAACTATGAAGTAAACTTCTTTTTAGGATATATATATATATAATTGCAGAATTCATTATATATTTCTATATACATATGAATTCTGATTATACATGAATTAATATGCAAACAGCGAAGAATTAAGTATGTTTCTTGATTTTAACAGTTCCTCTTGGGATCTTGCTAAGAACGTTCGAGTCAATTTTTCTGTACAGCTTCCTCATCTTCCTGGCCAATTTACTCAGTACTCTATCAACGTCATCCTCGTACAGCTCGTACATAACCGGCAACGTTTGCATGCTTATAAACCCTAAATGGCACAATGTGCATTAATCAATCCTCTGCTAAATAATCAATAGTTTAAATAATCAATAGTTAAATCTATACATGTTATAGTAATTAACTATAATTCTTACCTATGAACAAAAGATTCATAAAGTTGAAATATGTCCCGATGATGGATAAGATATAAAGTGAGATTGTTGTCTGAAAAAAATGTATCCAATTTTAGGAAAATAATAGTAAATGGAGCTATACATTGATAAATTGATATATATATATATATATATATATATATAAAATTGAAAATATAGATGTATTGAGATGATTAATTCAACATCTTACTAGGAAAAAGAGTGGAGGATCTCTTCCACAAGCAATGTCAAGAAGCTTGGAGAGCATTCTGTTGAATCTATCATGAAAGCTTCTTGCTAATTCCTTGAAAGAAGATTCGTCTAGTACCACTTCTGGTATAATTGGCCTTTCCCTGCATATATTTAGGAATAATTTTCGGAAATTATATATTATATTTATGATCGATCCAATAAATCGAAAAGACTAATGAAAGATATATACATTACCAATTGAGAAAATCAGAAGCAGTGGACCAAATAAAGAAAAGAAGCATGGAGGTCATGGAAGCATGACAAATTAGGGTTATGAAATTGTATTCCACTACTTCCATCAAGAACCAGAAGACACTAACTCCCATCGCCAATGTTGCAGCTATTTTTGGCTCTCTCCATAGCAAAATATCCGCAACTGTAGTAATAAATATAAAACTTCAAATTTTGTGATTGGCTACAATATCATTTGTAGGAAACATGAATGATTCGTCGAATTTATATACATATAAAGGTATTTTAGAGAATTTATAGATAGAAAACAATTAACTAGCTATTTTCACGTACATACTCGTCATGAAAATACATTTGCCTCCTCCAAATATAGAGTGAATTGATCGTTGGCTGATATAAAGTTAGAGAAAGGAGAGAAATAAATACATTTGCCTCCTCCAAATATAGAGTGAATTGATCGTTGGCGACTGAAGAACTTAGTCATTTGATGCATTGTTCTTTCATCTTCAGAATCGGAAGATCCCCCAAAGATTGGCATGATTGGATGAAAATATGACAGCTTACAAATTAAATTGGAAATTTGGAATAGTAGTTAACATTAGTGTTCTGATATATATATATATATATATATGTAAACTCGTGGTGATGGGTTTGAAGAAATTGAAGGGGAAAGCAAGAAATATAAAAAATAGAGCTAGGTAGATACAAGAGAGGTTCTAGGCTTGGGAACAAAGTTAACAACATCTCTTCATGAAGCAAGCAAAGAATTGGGAATGTTTTTGCCCTTATTCCTTCTCCCATGTGTTTCTTCATGTCCACCACTACATAAATTAAGAATTCAACCCTTAATTATATAAGTTCCTAATTTGCATGTATATTTAGAGGCATCACAACACCTTCTATTTTTCGATGTTACTACATTTTTTATATTTTTGACGATCATATGTTACTACTTTCTTTAGAAAATTAATTTGAATTCATACTGGAGTAACAATGGCAATGGTTGCCTAAACACACAAGAGACCAACCATTTACGAGAATTTTGACCAATACCAAAGCGAAAGTATAAACCAATGAAACAAATTCATAGTCCCATCGAAAGGTTCTAGTTAGTTTCTTCTTATATATTTTCAGGATAGACTAAAAGAAAAACAAACTATTCTTAGAAAACAAATGATTCTAAAATATTTTTCTTAGTTTTAGCCTCAAACATGCATTAAGATAATTGAATTATACCATTTGTTCTGTAAGAGTAGTAGTAATAACAACGCAAATTGTGACACTACTCAATCTATTAAGTTCATATCACGATCGATGATGCTTTGGATTAGTTTCTCTTATTTCAATTACTCTTTTCACAACGACAATACCACTATTTTCTTAGCCGTGTTTCACTTTTATATAAATAAATTCGCGTTTTTGGAATTTTTAAAATAATAGAAATAAGTAACATCAAACTTCAAAGTCGAAAGACATAACATTTCGACCCAAAAAAAAGTCGAAAGACACATGTTTGTATGAGGTACAACTTCAACAACCAGTGTGTGAACACATTTCTAGTGATGTCAACTCCACCAAACATTCCACTGTCTCCTCTCTCGTGTTTTTGAACTATGATAAGCTCTTACTTACTACATACGTCATTTTATTTCTACTGTAATTTAAAAATCTAGCTAGTATTCCTACCAAGCAAACCGATCAACCGTTTAGTAAACCCATTCCAATATTTGCTTCTTATTTTTCAAGCAACGTTAATGATCAGTTTCCTACGAATATGTCCACAAAGTCTGGAATGATCACTTTGCTACAAAGTCTGGTTACCCAAGAATATGCAACAACTAATATATCCAATAAATTTCTACACTGAAAAGTATATGAAATGTTCGTTTGATTACTACATACAGTTGCGCCAGAAGAAAAATGCAAAAAAAGGATGTTCAATGAGTGATTGTGGCAATGATAGTTCAAATGTATCCCCAAACGCACGCTTCTTCTCAAAATCATCATTTTGTATATAAAGACTAATTGATCGTTGTTGTTGTTAACTTATTGAATTAATTATGTCGATACACATACGAATGTATTTCTCCATCATATACTATTATCAGTGTGTGTGAGAGAGAAAGATTAATACTGACGTTAAAGATATATCAATAGTGACAAATATGAGTCATGCCTATATAAAATTTTATATTTTTATAGGAGGTTGTTGAATTATTAAATAAAAATAGAGTTTTAAATAATTTTTGATAAAGTATTGAGAAGAATGTTCTCAAATAATAGAAGCTGGCCACTTTTTTTTTTAAAAAAAAATATATAACAAGTTATGTGTTATATGTATTTTGGTAGTGAAAACAATTATATATTTACTCTTATCGTGATGTTGTGTTTCTTTGGTGGAAAGTCGACATATATATAGAGGGTCAAAGATATATGTTGTTAATGTGACATAATATATTTAGCAAAAAAAAGTGACCTAATATACATATGAAGTGTTGAATTTTCTAAATACATTTTTCCCACTTTGGAGTCCTACTTCTCCACTTGGAAATAGAAAGAGACGAATAAGACAAAAGGCACCAGTACAATGAATAAAACTCTAAACAAACAAGAAAATATAGCAATGAATCTATGTCAATATCGCATCATTTGAATACTTGTCAAGCCCTTCAAAAAAATCATAGAATACTTATCCCCAATTTTAGCCACAAATCTTGACTGTTTAGTGTTTCCTAAAGTCAAATGATTCGCACGAGTTCTTACTATCCACAAACCAAGAATGTTAAGACACGGCACAATAAGCTAGCTAGTGCACTACTAGTTTAATATTTTGATACTTTTTTTCAATCCATATTTTAGAAAATACGAATAAACCAGAAAAATGTAAGGAAAAAAACATTTCACTTTCCCTCTCTATAAAATAGCAAGAGACACACGTATCAAAAACCACTCACAAACACAAGAACACACTTTTTATAAACTCTCAAACCAAACAAAAGAAGAACAAGAAGAAGAAAAATGGTGATGGTCAAGGCCACATGGGTGTCCCTTCTGGCCCTCGCTGCGTTTCTCCTAGTGGTTCTAGTCCCGGCGGCAGAAGCGGTGACGTGCTCGCCAATGCAGCTAAGCCCATGTGCGGCGGCGATAACGTCGTCATCTCCACCGTCAGCGTTGTGCTGCGCGAAGCTGAAGGAGCAGAAGCCATGCATATGTGGGTACATGAGAAACCCTAGCCTCCGTCGCTACATCAGCTCTCCCAACGCTCGTAAAGTCTCTAACACCTGCAAGTTCCCCATGCCAAGGTGTTGAAAAAAGTGTGTTTGCAATTATATATGATCATCCTATAAACTTTGTTTGAATCCTGCTTTTGGTATGCGTTTAGGGATGTTAATTAAAAATCATACCCTTAAGAATAACACTGTGTGATCGATGATGCTTTTATACATCTTATTTTCAATATTTTTGTTGCACGTGACAAGGGCTCATCGTTACTACCAGCGTCTAGATTCATCTTTGGTTCATGTTATTTCACCACTACAGGTTTTGGTTTTGATTGGTTAAATTTTTTTCTTGGGTTTAATCGACTCCACTGCATATATCTATTTTGTTCATACGGATCTGGACTCAACCCAGTAAAACACAATCCTTGGTCCTTTAAAAAAAAAATTGAATTTTAATTCATTCAATCAAAAGCCTTTAAATTACATAAAGTGCAGCTTAATTTGAAGTGTTTAAAAGAATAAAAATCATCCTAAAATAAAAATTACACAGATGATTTTCTTTTTATTAGTTTCTTTAGTAAATGTTTTATTGACCATAAAATTTCAGATCCATCTCTGATGGTAGATTCTCGCATCATGTGTTGTTAACGTTGTGGTCTTCGCCTTTCTCTAGTAACAGTCTGCTTTTGTCACCTGGAAACAAAAAGTCCAATAAGTGATATCCACTAAACACCTAATCTAAGCCCAGGCCGAGCCCAATTGAGTTCCCGACAAAACTTATACAAACAACGTTACTTTCTCTCTCTCTCTCTCTCTCTCTTTCTACTCGAATAAATAAAAGCCAAAACTTTGAACTTGCTCCATTTCTAAGGACAGAAAGGAATCTTCTTCGATCAATCAATGGAGCTCCCTCCTCCGCCGCCACCGGAGAGATCAAAGCGCCTCCATAACTTCACCTTACCTTATCTCCGATGGGGTCACCAGAGATCCCTCAGGTGCGTCAACTTACCCTCTTCTTCTTCTTTCCCTCCTTCTCCCGATCATGGAGAGAGGAGGAATCTAAGCATCGATCCCATCTGCGATGGGAAACCACCAAAGGTCTCGACTTTGGGAAACGGAGGAGGCGATGATGCCGCTGCAGTAGCAGAAGCAGCTCGGCCGTGGAATCTGAGGACGAGGAGAGCTGCTTGTAACGAACCCACGAGGATCACACATGGTCATGGAGACTCGGAGAAGAAGGAGAAAGTGAAGTTCTCTGTTTCTTTGTTGAGGGGAGAAATCGAAGAGGACTTCACATCCCTCTTTGGGAAAAAACCTCCTCGAAGGCCAAAGAAGAGACCAAGACTTGTTCAGAATCAAATCATTGTAAAGTGTTCCACCTCCCTTTCTCTCTTCTTCCTCTGCTTTGTTGCTCTCATTTGAATTTGAAATTTTAACTTTCTTGGAACAGACTCTTTTTCCCGGATTGTGGCTAGCAGAACAAGTAACAGAAGGCTCTTACGTCGTCCCTGAGCCTGTGGAAACATGATGAAAAGGTGTTTGATTCCTTGGTTTCTTCAAGAAAATGGTTGTATACTATCAAATGTAGCAATTAAGCCAGTTTTATGCTTGCTTCTGTTTGTTCTTTTATAGAGACATCTGGTGGGTTTTTTCATTACCAAAGCTAATTGTAATCTCCATGGCAATGGAATCTCCAGCTATTTTTGTATTGTTATATCCATAATGCAGCTCTCTGCAATTTCCTTACATCTTTCTTCCCTGTTTAGTATCATTGTTTTCGTCTACTATTTGCAGCTCAGGAGGTATAACTTGAATTAGTATCTTGCTAAAATTATGCATGTTTGTTTCAGTATCTTGCTGAGGAACATTGTTTCTACTTTTAGATATTTTTGACAACTTTTCAGAGCTCAGACCAAGATTCCTTCTACAACAACATCTCAGTATCTCACCATGTCCCAAGGTTTTCAGATATCTTCCTCTCTCTCTGGTAAGTTGAATTACAAACACTGTTCTATTTATTGAACACCGGAGCTGTGGCACTTGCTCCTTCCTGCTATTAGCGTTTTACATATTGATTTTACGTTCCCTTACTAACTGTTGTATAAAAATGAAAAGATACTGTACTTATGATAACACACTGATAATTATTTGAAATATACTTCATTGGTTGTTTACAATGTCCAAACCATCTCGCTGTTAAAAGCCATGATCAAGCTGTTAGCAGTCTCCAGAAAGAAAGAAGACACTACTTATTCAACCCTTGAAATCTCATTTTTAGATTTTATGTGTTGTATTTTTTGCTAAGCTCATTGTCTTCTTGCAGTAGTGCCACACCACATCCATTATTTTAATAGAAGTTTTCAACCTCTAATCCATTGGGACTTAAGAGCTTTAGTCTCAAATGTTTTCAAAACATTATGTTCTAAACCTTTTTCATTCATCATCTTTCCTCCAAACAACGGTGAGTTTTCAATCATTCTGCGTTTCTCTGTTTCTCATTGGTTTTCACTAACATGACCGTTTGTTTTGAAAAACTTTCAGCAAAACCGAACATCATGATCTGTGCGGAGTCAAATCACCAGCGGATATCCTTCGCTAGCGATCTAGGCCAATCAGACAAAGCACCTTCTCTGGAACAACAACAACAACCATCAGGAGGCCTGGTTCGGAGAGACACAACACTTTTAGATTCATCAAGTCCAGATTTCGAGTTCCACATTTCAAGAAACTTTGATGCCTCACCAGCTGATGAGATCTTCGCCGACGGGATGATCCTTCCTTTCCAAGTAACTAATGCATCTTCCATGCCAAAACGTCTCTACAAGTACGAGCTCCCTCCTATAGTATCCACCTCCTCATCGATACCTCCTAAGCCATTGCCATTGCCATTGCCACAACACTACAGCGAGAAGGGAACACCAGGAAGCAGCGCAAATTCTGACTCAGAGGCAGAGAAAACATCAAAGTCGTTTTGGAGCTTCAAGAGAAGCTCCAGCCTAAACTGCGATGTAAAGAACAGTCTGATCTGCTCCTTTCCTCGTTTGACAAGAAGCAACTCAACAGGATCATCAGTGATGAATTCGAAGAGGGAAATGCTTAGGGACATTAACAAGCATAGCTCGCAGAGACATGGAGCCCCACGTCCAGAGGCAGATCCATTATCTCACTTGTCTTCTTCTTGTTCTTCTCCTTCCTCTGTCTGCTGCAGCACGTATCAGTTCAGACCACAAAAGCAAGCTGGAAAGAATGGGGGCAGCGGAGGAAGCTTTGGGTTAGGATCGATCTTACGAGTATTGAAAGATAAGAAGACAAAGAACAAGTAAACAAAAGAGTTTTTTCTTTCTCTTCTTCTTTTAAACTCATGCAAATGTTGATTGATCTTAGTGTTACTCGGTTTTAGTATGGATAGATGTGTAACTTTTGTATGATGTTGGCATGTGTGTCATTATATCCAAATTGAGTGCACATCAAACTTTTTAATTGATTATCAGATCATACGGAAATTGATTGGCCAATACACAAACCAAAGCTGTGGAACTCTGTTTGTACAAGACTAATAACACTCATTTCTGGAGATGGTACAAGACTATCATTTTCTTCCTCCAACATCACCATGCACTTTGGAGACGACGTTGTGGGTTCTTGATGTTGTTCCCTGTCTGAATCATCTGTTTTTTTTTTTTTTTTTTTTTTTTTGTGATAGGAGAATAAGCAATAAACCGCTTCTTCTCCTTGTATTGAATTCTTGTTGAGCCACATGTCAATCGCCAAGTGAGAAATTAGGCCTATCGCCAAGTGAGAAATTAGGCCTGGGCATTTTAACCTGGATCCGAAGAACCGAACCGGAACCGACCCGGAACCGGACCGAAAATTTACAAGTACCTTTTGGGTCTAAATTTTTTTACCCGAAAGAATCAGAACCGAAAAGGAACCGATCCGAATAGACCGGACCCGATAAGAACCGATTTGTATCCGACTTAAAAACATGTATATCTAAAACTGATGTTTTTGTGTTCTATTTTATATATATATTATTTTATGATTTAGTTGAAATATCTTTTGAGAACAACATTTGTTATTATTTTTTAACATTTTTAAGTAATATAAAGCTTAAAATGTAAAATTTAGAGTTTTAAAATGTTTTATTTTAATTATTAATAGTTTCATTTAAGTTGTTTTGTAAAATTTTAGATATATATGAAAAATATTCAACTAAAGTTGATGGAATTGGGTATATCATGTCTTTTTCAGATCCTAGATACCTGAACCCGACCCAGACCCGATATGGACCTGAAAAATTACAGCTATTTTATGGGTATTTTAGTTATAGACCCGAACCGACCCGGACCCGAGAAGAACCAACCCGAACCCGAACCGAAAATTTCTAAGTACCTATTGGATCTAAATATTTAGGACCCGAAAAGATCCGGACCCAAAAAGAACCGGTCCGAACCCGACCCGAAGACCCGAACATCCATGCCTATGAGAAATCATCGTCTCGACTACACCTGAATTTGCCATCTCACGGCCGCTTTGCAGATATGGTTGGAAGTTTAGACAAAGTGTTGACTACTTAGAATGTTTTTTTTTTAATCCAAAAATAAATTTATACGGACTTTTGTTTAAGAAATAAAGTATATAATATCGTATTAATCGGATAATATAGAGTTGTACCAAATTCCAACACAAAGAACTTTTAAGTTTGGGGACAACTCAACTCTTGTTCTGCTAACCTATGTTACATTGAAACTTGGATGAAAATCCATTTCACGTTTTAGAAACGTTTCGGAATCGAAATATCTCGAAAACTTTTTAAAACAAACTCTATGACTTGTATCTTTATCTTGAATTAAGCTATTTAATATTTATGTATTTGATATCTGCTATCTTAAAATTTTCGTCAACTAATACTTATTTTATTTTCATATGCTTAACATAAATTTGTTATTTGTTGATTTATATTCTTAGATAGATCAAATAGAAGAAATCAATTGTACTCACGTGTTAATCAGTAACTAGACCCTGATCTGCGCGCCAGCGCGGGTATGAATTTTCGGTTTTTGTTTATTTATTTAACTAAATTATGTATTTGTAATATTTGATGTATTATATTCACCAAGTAAATAATTTTTTTGGCATCTTAAACCATCCATTTATGACGAATATTCGATATCATAAAAAAAGTTGAACAAATAGACGTAATTAGAGAATTGTAGACGATATATAAAAACAATGGTTATTAATGTAAAATATGAAGAAATATTATATTATGACTTAGTATGACATAAAAGATTATAAATTAGTTATAAATGTTTAAATAAAATAAAATGATTTTTAAA
>NC_027750.1:27627443-27627796 GCF_000695525.1 Brassica oleracea var. oleracea
CGATGAATTAGTCATCAAATTGTAAATAATTTCATAATTTTATTAATAATAAATTATTTATAGTCTTTTTTTTCGTCAAGATAATTATTAAATGTCCATAACATTAATATGTTAAAAGGTCATATTATGAAAGCTCTTGTTGTAACTGTTTTTTTCGGGAAGTGTAACAAAAAAAAATTACCTTTAACTCTTCGTTTTGTTTAAGTTCTGTGTCGGTAAAAGATTAAAAAAATCTCTCTATCTTTTTCAATGTTCAATTTGAAGCTTATTATGCGAAAATCATACGCAAATATAGGCAATTGGTTGGAATCTCTATATCTTTATATTCTTATAAATTTTAAATTTATTGTTTC
>NC_027750.1:27628099-27637406 GCF_000695525.1 Brassica oleracea var. oleracea
ATAAACTTAGAAAGGTGCTATTTTGGAGATTTGCCATTTCTATATTTAATAGGTACATTAAAGATACGACATTGAAGATATTTTGTTTTAATTAATAGAAGATATTGGATTTTGAGTTTGTATTTATTGATTTGTTTTTTTATAAAGCTTAGAAAATCAATTAGACGATTGGTTTGTTAATACATCCTATAAAGAAAACGAAAGCTATAGGTGGTTTGAATATTGTACATCGATCGATGCATGATGTAAGTTGACTATATAAAATTTGAGCATGATCATTTCAAACTAAAGCATAGGTAGGTTATATGCATTTGTTATATTGTAGTTAATATATTTTAAATATTACATAAATCAAGTGATTCACGTTTTCGTAAAAATAAAATTCAAGTTCATTATTGAACTGTACTCGTTCGTAATAAGATACGTTAAATATGATGTATTTTTAGGTTCATTTAATAACATTAAGTTTAAATTTGATTAAGAAAAACTCATTAATTTAACTGAAAAAGACAAGCATTAAAATAGGTAGGTTCATTTAATAACATTAAGTTTAAATTTGATTAAGTAAAACTCATTAATTTAACTGAAAAAAACAAATAAGGTAGTTTAATTTAATTCTCAATGACATGGAATTGTAAATAAGTCAGAAGTATTTTTTAATGAGTATTTTTCTTTTAATAATATAGATATATATAATATGTTTGTATATATTTATAAATGTTTCAAAAACGTTTTCATTTTTATAAAATTTAAAAATCACGTTTCGTTTCTACGTATCCGATACTTTATTGGTTATATTAACAAAACGGACTTTAAATGGCCCAATAATTCGGCCCATTAATAAGGCCCGTTTATAGTCTTATCCACATCGTCTTCTTTGATTTTGGTTATTTTTCCGAGCTTATCCGCCTGCAAAGGCATCGATCCAAACCATGGAGAAGACAGTCCGCTGAAGATAATTTCTCAGTGGTTCAATGGCGGCTTTGCTTCCGACTAATATTACAGAAATGCCACTGAGAAGTCCCTTTCTGCTAACCTCGACCTCTCGCTACTCTTCTTCTCCGTCGCTCCACGCGTTGATCTTCCATTCGCTATCTCCCAAACCTTACCGTCACATTGTTCAGCCATTCTCTTCGCTCCGTACGAGCGAGCGCAACAACAGGAGCCATAACAACCGCCGATCGGATCACCGGAACCCTAAACCCACCCCTCCTTGGATAGACAAGTGGCCTCCCTCATCTTCCGACGAGAAAGCGAACGAGCGAGGTAAACTCCAGTCGTCGGAGGAGGAATCCGAAGCGAAACGCCGCTACTTGGAGAAGGATAAAGGACAGAGCTCGATTGAGAGGATCGTTCTCCGTCTACGGAACTTAGGATTAGCAGCTTCTGACGACGACGAGGACGACGATGATAACGGCGAGGAGGATGTGAAGAAGCCGGTGACTGGAGAAGAGAGGTTAGGCGATTTGCTGAAGAGAGAGTGGGTGAGACCTGATGTGATACTCGCTGAGGAAGAAGAGGAAGAAGAGAGTGACGACGACGATGTGTTGTTGCCATGGGAGAAGAACGAGGAAGAGCAGCTGGCGGAGAGGAATGAAGGAGATGGAGGAGTGGCGGCGGTGAAGAAACGGAGAGCTAGAGCTCCGTCGTTGGCGGAGCTTACGGTTGAGGATTCTGAGCTACGGAGGCTGAGGAGAGACGGGATGTATCTGAGGGTGAGGATTAATATACCTAAAGCTGGGCTCACGCAGGCGGTGATGGAGAAGATTCATGATACTTGGAGGAAAGAGGAGCTTGTGAGGCTTAAGTTCCATGAGGTGCTTGCTCGTGACATGAAGACGGCTCATGAGATTGTTGAGGTCTGTTTCAATTGATTCCTGGTTAAAAAAAGATCTCTTTGTTGCGTGCAGGACGTTAGTTGAATGTGAGGTGCAGAACATGAAGTTAGATAGCTAATATATAGGGACAAGAATCACCTAATCTCAGCTTAGTTCTGCAATAGAATGGTCTTAGTAGTGGTCATTCAATATTATAAATGATCTTGATGAATGTTCTCTCTTAGTTCTTCTTGAATGATCTTGAACAATAATTACCTAATCTCAACTTAGTTCTGAAACTTAGTAGTTATCTTTCTTGGTAACACTAATGCAGTTTTGTATAGGAGATGGAGCTGAGCATGGCTGTTAACAAGTTGATGCAAAAAAAAAATTGTTTTGTTGGGAACTGATTGGATTTACTCTTGATGGGCAGCGTCGAACTGGTGGAATGGTGATATGGAGAGCAGGAAGTGTAATGGTGGTTTACCGTGGACGTGACTATCAAGGACCTTCTGCAGTCTCTAACCAAATGGCCAGACCTGAAGAAACTCTTTTTGTTCCAGATGTATCTTCTGCTGGCGATGAAGCAACGAATGCCAAAGATAATAATCAAAACGCACACCCGGAAATCAAAGATCCGATTGTCAAGAACCCTATTCGCAAGGAGAGTATGACAGAAGAAGAAGCTGAGTTTAACCAACTGTTAGACAGCTTAGGCCCACGTTTTCAAGAGTATTGGGGTACTGGTGTGCTGCCTGTGGACGCCGACTTACTACCTCCTACGATTTCTGGTTATAAGACACCGTTCAGGCTTCTTCCTACTGGGATGAGATCAAATTTGACTAATGCTGAGATGACAAATCTGAGGAAGATTGGTAAAACTCTCCCCTGCCATTTTGCTCTTGGTAAGACATGCTTTCTAATTCCTAGATGAATTTTTGTTGGAAAAATCTGTTTGGTGTGCCAAGATTTGATCTTGAATGTGTACTTCACAGGTAGGAACAGAAATCACCAAGGATTGGCAGCTGCTATACTCAAGCTCTGGGAGAAAAGTCTGATTGCAAAGATCGCCGTGAAGCGAGGTATCCAAAATACAAACAACAAACTGATGGCGGAAGAGATAAAGGTTCTCTTTTCTCTTTTGTCTATTCTCTAATGTCACTTGTCAAATGATAGTGAAAAGTTAACTGCTGAGATAAAGTAGTAACACAGTCTCACATATTGATAGAACATAGCAGAGAAGTATTTGTCGTTCCCTAAGCCCAATTATTGTCCGGATATTTAGAAATATATTCATATTGCATTCTAATAATTTATAATCATATTGAAATTCAAAGATTCCTCACAACTGGGTGGTTAGATCGAGAATTATAAACGTGAAGAACTGTTTTGTATAATTGTTCACCTATTGTTTCTAGATTCTATACTGGTTATTCCTAAGCTATAGAAATAGGGAAACTAAAGAAAATATCAGACCCATGCATGTCAATGTGAGCTTTTATTGAACATTTGTTAATCTGTTTGCTTAGGCAGCAATAAAGGAGAAAAATTTCAGGTATAAAAGCTAAGTTTCTTCAGTTATTTCTCGTCTTTTCGTTACAGACATTGACAGGGGGTGTATTGCTGCTCAGAAACAAGTATTACATCGTAATATACCGTGGGAAGGACTTCCTTCCTTCAAGTGTCGCAGCTACTTTGGCGGAGAGACAAGAGTTAACAAAAGAGATTCAAGACGTGGAAGAGAAGGTAAGAAATCGAGACATTGAGGCTACTCAACCTGTTGGAGATAAAGTACCAGCGGAAGCTGGCACTCTAGCTGAGTTTTATGAGGCTCAAGCCCGATGGGGGAAAGAGATAACTCCAGACCATCGGGAAAAGATGATTGAAGAAGCTTCAAGGGTCGCGAGTGCCAGAGTTGTTAAACGAATCCAGCACAAACTCAACCTTGTAAGTAGACCTTTTAAATATGTAATTTAAAGTATTGTGTAAGTCATTTTGTCTAACTTCTCTGTTGGCTTGTGACAGGCACAATCGAAATTTCAAAGAGCAGAGAAACTGCTGTCCAAAGTAGAAGCCTCCATGATTCCAAGCGGACCTGATTATGATCAAGAAGTCATCTCTGAGGAAGAAAGAATCATGTTCCGGAAAGTGGGATTGAAAATGAAGTCTTACTTACCCTTAGGTGAGTCCTTTTAAACTAATCACTTCCTCGGAGTTTGTGTATGGCTGCAGTGTAATAGAATGGAACAAATGTCTCAGTTTTAACCGTTTCTTTACAGGTATCCGTGGTGTATTCGATGGGGTCATCGAGAATATGCATCTACATTGGAAGCACAGAGAACTGGTGAAGCTTATATCGAAACAGAAGAGTCTTGCGTTTGTTGAAGACACGGCTCGGTTACTAGAATACGAGAGCGGTGGGGTTCTTGTGGCAATAGAAAAGGTTCCTAAAGGATTTGCTCTTATTTATTACCGTGGGAAGAATTACCAGAGACCCATTAGCTTGAGACCAAGAAACCTTCTCACAAAAGCAAAAGCATTGAAACGTTCCATCGCAATGCAACGCCATGAGGCACTTAGTCAGCATATCTCTGAACTGGAGAAAACAATAGAGCAGATGCAAAACGAACTTGTAAGTGGTCTTCACTTCCTAATATCTCGTTACTTTTCACTTAGCACGCATGTTCCTGCTCTGTATCACTTCATTCACTACCTAATGGTTCTTGCAGACTGCAAAAAACCCGTCATACAATGAATCAGAATGGGAGAATGATGATGATGACGATGACGATGAAGATGGCGAGGAGGAGGAGAAAGATGATGCAGAGGATGATGAGAGTGACTGGGATGAAGCTGATGGTGAATCTACAATTTCTAGTTTAGAAGAAGCTGATTATCCATTACGCTAAGGATGAGGCATGCATCGTTTTGTTTAATCTCAGGAGGTTGCAGCTGAGAATGATGTCGGAAGTCTGTCCGAGTTTTGAAGAAATGGTTATGTGCATTCATTGCTGGGAAAAGAAGAAAGTAGAGATTCTTCATCAACTTGTGTTAAGTAACAAAGAGCTATTTATTTGTTTTTCTTTTTACAAAAAAATTGTATGTTTATTTGTCAATGTATTTAACAAATCTTTATTGATCTATATGTCTGGGCAACAAGTTTTATGACATATAATTAAGAAGGATGTCGACATGAATATTGGAAACTTAATTTACTTGACCTTATAGATTATCAACGTGTACATGCAATGATACAATTGAGTTTAATGGAAATTGCATAAATATATAATAACAAGTTAGAGATTTCAAATTTACTAGTGGTTTAAATCCCTTCATCACCATATGGAGTCCATATTAAAAGCTTCCTCTTGCGGCTGGGGTTGGGACGAACTTGAACCATTTTGCATGATATTGGAGACTCCTTGTTGAAGAGTAGAAGGATTGATATTTATATAAGAGTTTCTAATTTGGAAAGCCTTGAGCAACAAAGAGTTGATTGGAGATAAAGGCTGACCAAGTAGGTTTGTCGTCGACCAAGACGTGATATTATTAGCAGCCATGTTCATATTGAGACAAGCCGTGCTTGTTGTATTGTCTTGTGAATAAACACCGTTTTGCGAGTATTGATGAATATGGTTGTAGTCGATGGTTGATGAGTTTGAATTCAGATTTTGAAGCTCGATATCTTCAAACTCATTTGCCATTGATGAGCTTGCATCACATGGAGATCCAAAAGATGGTTGAGGTTGTTGTTCTTGTGGTTTCTTTGCTGATGTGCTCTTTTCGAAAACCCTACACACTACCCATTCCTCCTGGAACATTAAGATGATATTCAAGAGCATATATTAAATTTATCATTATGATATGTACTTTTGTTGCATACGGTTTTATGTTAACATCTCTAACCTTAGCGGGTTTGAAGGGTTGTTTGGTCTCAAGCCTATACTCATGCATAACCCAATTGCTTTTCTCACCCTTTGGAGCTCTTCCTTTGTAGAAAACAAGGGTTTTCTTCATCCCAACCAGCACTCCACTTTGGTATATCTCTTTATCTTTACCTGTGGTTTTCCAATAACCGGCTTCAGTTGCTCGGTTTGTCCTTAAACCGGTTGGGTATTTCCGGTCTCTTAGGTTGAAGAAGTACCACTCTTTCTCTCCCATTGAAGCTTTGGCTGCAGATATGCACAATAGTATTCTCACATTATTTTAGTTAATGTCACATCATGTGGTTAACTGCAATTAATAATTCAGTTTAATATAAAGTTTTCAACGAACTATATGCCCTCTAGCTAGAAAATTTGTATATATACATTTTTGTATATAGTCTCACATGTTTGGTACATCAGTTACACCTATATATATAGAACCTAATTAATCTACACTAAGAAAACTGAAGAATAAGATTACTAAAACAATTTAACAATGGTTTCGTTTAAATGAGTTATATTGTATATATTGTTATATAAACGTATATTATGTCTTTTATCAATTTTAAATGGTATGATCAGTTCATTCCCATTCGAATTTGCCGAAAACATATGGTTGATTTTACATTTAATGTTATTATATACTCCATCGGCTTTTGAAAGTAAGATTTTCTAGAGTATACACGCTTATTAAGAATTTAATAAATGTTTATAATTTAATTTATTTTTTACTTTATTATACACTTTCCAATAACTTTCCACCAATGAAATTTAATCAATTCAAATATTCTAAATTAATGTTCCTCAAAAGTATAAAAAAGTACCTTAACAATATAGATTATCTATCTTTGTGGAACAAGAAAAAAACCTAAAACATCTTACTTTCGGGAACGGAGGTAGTATTTTCTAAAGTTATTGTAAAAAATCCATGTAGACAAAAACAGCATAACAAAAGGAAGGATGTATATAGTGCGTATTCTTGTGAATTTTATGTATTGTATACAATTAAACACATTATTTGAAGATTACATAAAATCATAAATTAACACTGGAGAATACTTTTGTCCCAAAAAAAACATAGGAGAATACTATACACAAGCATATGTCATAGTACATAGATGATTCAAGTATAATTACCTGGCAAATCCCAAGGTTCACACTTGTTGAAATCAACGTCGACGACAGCTTTACCGGTGAATCCAGTATCGGAGACTTTCCGACAAAGATAATGCGTTATCAGCTCCTCGTCTGTAGGATGAAATCTGAACCCCGGAGGAAGATTTTCTTCCATATTTTTTGCCCTCTTTTAAAGAATGGTTTTCTCTCTAGCTCCTTTGAATAGAACAAAGGAGATCGACAGCAAAAAGCTTTTCAACAATGCGACATAGATGGGGTTTATATATATATTCACATATATAATAGGGTTAATTTGTACCAAATACCGATCTTGAGGGAGAAGCAGCCACGAGTAGTCTTTTTCGACTGTTGATTATTACAGCTAACATTTTGACAATTCAATGTATGTCATCCACGCATACGTTATACGTACCCTTTTTTTTTCTTATTATAAAACATTGTGATAACTGTAGTTTTAATAAAATATTTGTCGGCGTATATATTATTGTTCCTTTTAGATTACATTACTATGTTTACAACATAACATCCGTCTTAATATCTGCATAAATATAATTATAATAGGACATATAATGGATTTTTGTGAGATTTGTCCAACCAACTTCACCCAATGCTACCCACCATGAAAGAAACAATGTCCAACGTAATGTGAACATGCGTGCATGGCTTCTCCTTCTTTGGTCATATACTCATATCATTGCATCCATCTTACACTATTGAAACTTGTCTTTTCGCTTATCTCACGGCCATATTTATACAAATAAACATATGATCAACTATATGTTCCATAAAAAAACATGCTTATAAATTATACGCTCCAATTGATTTTAAAAGATCAGATTGCGTTGATAGACCCTTATACATAACTCGTATTGTCTAACTAATACTTTACGTTAAATTTCATTTGAATGTTTCATCTATTGACTATTGTTAGAAGGTCCTTTATCAAAAAAGAAAAAAAAGGTTTCCTCTATTGTCGGGTGTTATATAATATTGTGTTAACAAAAATACTGATTTAGTGGACCCAATATCTTGATTAGTAGATTAATAAAAATGTCAAATCATATACTGTATTTGTCTTTTATATAAAAAAGTATGTACCCAGCAAACAATAGAAATCACATAGCCTTTGCATGAAGAAAATGTATTTTATGCCAAATAAACTTAATTAACATCCTAGGATATAGCAATTTTGTATTCTGTTGACAAAAAAAAAGAAGAAGAAGCAATTTTGTATTCACATTGAAATTTTCGGTTGAATCCTATGCATATGATGCAGCATGCCGGTCTTATTTATTTTAGACTTTAATTATTTTAAACATGGTTAAAATACTTACTTTGGAAGAGTGGTTAAAGATCACAACAACCTAATAGAACGTTATAAACGCATGAAAAATAAGCAATAAGTGTTATTCAAAGCTGAATTACTGGGAGATCTTTCTGTACAAGATACGTTGGGTCATATATGTATCTAGAATGTCAATCCTACCATTAGAAAACTTTCCCAATTTATTCAATTGATCTTCATACTTTTTTTCCCCTACCGATCCGTATTTACGGGCTTTAATTTCTAGATTTCTAGAATATCCCACACACGTGTATATATATATATATATATATATATCTAGTATCAACATGTTATACGTTTGCACTAGTATAGCATATTTTACTATTAGTTGCATATATATAACTATTTAATTTGAATCAAAACTGCTTTAAAATTAAGTAAAATACAAATATAATATACATCAATTTTATATTTAACTGAAAAATTATGAACATATAATTGTCAAAAAAAGAAGAGATTCTAAACAAACTTTTTTACTTTTAAGGCCTTTTTGTTTCTCCACGAGGATGGACCATCTGGATGAAGATGAGAGTTTTGTTTGTTTAGGCAATAAAAGTGCAACTCATTCAGATGGATCATCCAGATGATTTTTGAAAATTTAGGCTTAATTTTAAAGTCCATTCAGCTGAACTAATTTGGATCATTTGAATGGAGATGGTTCATTCAAAATGGTATAATGTCTATTATACCCCTAATGTAATTCACAAATTACAAACCTAAACATAATATCATTTTTGTCACAAAAAAAACTGACAAAACTACAAAACACTTTTTCCCGTGCTAGAAACTACTTTTTCACGCCAAAACCCCAAAACACATTTTCCCGCTAAAATTGCAAAAAAATGTATACCCGTCAAAATTGCAAAAACGTGTTTTCTGCAAAAACCAAAAACATGTTTTCATGCCAAAATCACAAAAAAAAAATTGCCAACACCTCAAAATACATTTTTCCGTCGAAACACAAAAAACATGTTTTCCCGCCAAAGTTGCAAACCGTGTTTTCGCGCCAAAATTGCAAAAACGTGTTTTCCCGCCAAAACCAAAAAAATGTGTTTTCCCGCCAAAACCAAAAAAATGTGTTT
>NC_027750.1:27638430-27656957 GCF_000695525.1 Brassica oleracea var. oleracea
AAAAACGTGTTTTCCCGCCAAAACCGCAAAAACTTGTTTTCTCGCCAAAACCAAAAATTTGTATTTTCCCGTCAAAACCGAAAAATATCGTTTTCCCGCCAGAACCGAAAAATCTTGTTTTCCGCCAAAACATAAAAAATGTGTTTTCTCGCTAAAATCGAAAAAACTTATTTTTCCGCTCAAACCGCAAAAAGAAAACTCGTTAATTTTGAAATAATTCTAATGTAAATATATTAAACTAAATAATTAAATATAATATAGTTAAAATTAATATTAAACATATGATTAAATGAACACAAGGATATTTTGGTAATTTCTTTACTAAACTCATTTGAATGAAAATGAAAATAAAGAAACAAACATAAGATCTATTTAGATGATTCATCTAGATGGACACACAAACAATCACAAAAATCTGAATGAATCATTTGAATAGATCATACAAATGAATCATTTGGATGGAGATGACAAATGGTGAAACAAACAGCCCCTTAGTCATCATCTTCAATCTAACAGAGTATTTTAGTGCTGCAAGTGAGAAAAAAAAGAGCAAGTTGGGTCCATATTGTAGGCCCAATAAAATAGGCCCATAATAAGGTGACCAACTAAAACCAAGAAGCGGCGAATCACGAAAGACGAGCGATCCAGCAATGGGGAGAAAGAAGGGGTTGCCGGAGTTCGAAGAGACGGCGCCGGATGGATTCGATCCGGCGAATCCTTACAAGGATCCAGTGGCGATGGTGGAGATGAGAGAGCACATAGTTCGGGAGAAGTGGATCCAGATCGAGAAGGCGAAGATCTTGCGTGAGAAGGTCAAATGGTGTTACCGCGTCGAAGGCGTTAACCATTACCAGAAATGCCGTCATCTCGTCCAGAACTATCTCGACTCCACTCGCGGCGTCGGTTGGGGAAAAGACCACCGTCCTGTCTCCCTCCACGGTGAGTTTAATAATTGATGTTGATTGGTCTGAGCATAAACTATGTCATGTTTAAGTTTTTTGTTTGATGTTTATGAACAGGTCCCAAGCCTGAGGCCGTTGAAGCTGAATAATCTGAGGTTAGTGACTGTTTCTTGTTTATGGTTTGTGTTTCACAAAGCTAATCCTATCAATGGGTGTATTGTGTTGATATTCTGAAACATGCGTGAAAAGTTCTTACCAAGTGGTTATATAGTCTATGTGAAACCTTCACTTGAGCCGTTGTTTATAAACGATGGCAAACGTTACAGCATTAGAAGTTGTTATTCCTTGTTCACAACAGCTTATTGATCCAAATGTTCTTTTTTTTTTTTTTTGCTTCAGTGAGGCAGGTGACCCAGCTTTTATTACAAGACATGGAATGGTCTTTGGACTGTGCAGATTTGCTTTCTTTTTTTGAAACATGTTAAGTCTTTGGATTCATGCAAAGGGCTTTACAGGCTTGAGTAATGTATTTTACTACACTAAACATCAGTCTCTCGTTATGATACCAAATAAGTACCTTATTCCTCTGCCTCCCTTCGTTGTTATGTATGATCCCACATATCAAATCATAGGATAAACAAAATAAACCACAAATAGGTAAGTTTCAAATCAACATAGAACACTTGCTTTATAAATAACTCGAGCGTTAAGTTTGAAAAAAAACTCCAAGCGTTATTATCTTTATATGATTTTCTAGGCAATTTTAAAAAGAACGGTGGGATTATGAAATCTTTTGTACAGAAATGGATCCAGATCACTAAATACATACATATATAAAAGCCACAGAGAAGTTTACAAGAACATGCGGACCTTATATTAAGGTGTACAGACTGAATGATATATAAAAGAAACCAATAAGAAAGTTTTTTTTTTTTTGGAACTCTACCAATAAGAGTTAATTCGGTGAAAACTCACACGAAACATTGAAAAGAGTCAATACAAACACACAACTTAACGGTTTGACTTGCTCGCTAAAGCCCATCTACCCTCACATGTCGACATGCCCACTGGGCCTTTTTAGTTTTTTATTAATGAAATTAGCAGTTGCACAAAAAAAAAAACTTAACGACTTGACTCTTTACCGAGTCTTCTCCACTGTCGTCAACCCTGGTCAACCGCCCAACAAGTGTGGTCACTTGTGTTCTGTTTGTATAACCTGTAAGTTTCATTACATTGTCCTTCCTTTCATTTTCACTCCCCCCATGTTCTAGTTTCAAAATTTAAAAGCCAATCCTCTTTTTCAAAACTTCGACAGATAAGGTCCTCACAATGAAAAAAAATCCTCATAATGACTTGCCATCACCGTTTTAAACAAGTCCATATCCATTCCCCTCGAGCTTAGACGTGAACGGTATAATAGTTGCTTTGGCCCTACACAAGTGTGTTTGTGTGTTTATTCCTATATATATTTATGTTTATCTTCATTCGTTCTTATAAGCTCTATTTTTCCAACTCAAAACATAATTTATGAAACGATATTCAGGTAATTAGAGGAATCAATGTGAATAGAGTAAGCACGAGGAGTATCCAATCGGATTTTCTTAGAACTTATAAGTATAATTTAATGACAACCAACTAAGTGCTACTAACCATATGGAGAAAAAATATTTGAGAGTAGCGTAACCAGGGACTGACCCACTTGAAAAGGAGTGGAGTCACTTGACACCACAAACATGTTAAAATATGTTTTACATAGAAAAACAGCAAAGAATTGGTAGCATAGTTGGTTAACTACGGTGCTTGACACCACAGAACCCGGCTTCGAACCGTACTCTTCAAAATTAGGCTGATCAGTGCTAGTTAAACTCTATGTTTCTCTTGTAGAGTTCAAAACATGCATCCTTCTTCGTGCTATAACTTCAGCTATTATAACATTTGATGCAACTTTCATATCAATTACATGTCCAAATAAACCAATTATCATATCAGAAAAATAATGTGCTTCCATTAACTGATTTCTTGTGAAAGAATTTTGTTACCTCTATGAACTTTGTTAGTAGTTTCTTCCACATCTAAACCCTTCTAGTTGAAATAGTTTTAGATATCTAGAAATATCATTGCCTTCTCGTTTCGTTATCATTTCACATATGATTTTAAATAAAGAAAATACCATGACTGATTCCTTTTGAATTATGTTTCTTATTATTGTAAAACAATATAATTTACACTTCTCTGAAGGATATAGTCGCAATATTCTTTTGTAATATATATAGTTGCAATTTGCATGATGAATTTTATTATTTGTAGTAAGTAAAATATGTGGCAATGTTTTAAAAACGGAGAGAGTAAACAAATGCTCAAAGTGCCACAAGTTCGGCCACCTCCAGCAGTTGTGCCCAAGTAGAAGTGCGGAATGGAGGCAAACAAGATCGTCTGGAACCTACCAGTCTGCTTCTCCAGCAAGACGACCCTTTAGTCCTCAATCTAGAGGCAGAAGAAGGTCTAGACCAGGAAGAACCACCAGGGAAAGGAGACGTATAAATGATCTGGAGAAGTCTATTCCTGCAGAGGGAACACCAATGGCATAAACACCTAATGAGGTAGATGCAAAGTTAGAGGAGAATCTACACTCTGTCGTGGTCGACCCTATGCCATTAAAAGCGTTGGATGCTGACGAAGAAGGTCAACTACCAGACGGAATGAATAGGTGCAATCCAGCTGAGAGTGTAGTAGAAGAAGCTCAAATAAAACGAGAGTTGGATCAAGAAAGAGATCATGATAACGGAAAAATCAAGCGTATCCACTCCTGCTAGAGAGCCTCCACAGAAGCAGGTCATCTCTCTGGATCGCAACCTTGGATTCTCAACAGTCCATGTGTATCACGAAGGTGATGGAACTGCCTCAGACTCTGATCAGACAGGGACATCAAATGATCCTTTCTTACTGGTTTCCAATCGGAAGAGTAGCCGCAAGGCTACAAAAGTCTAACCCCATTATTAATCATGTTTTTTGCGTGGAATGTAAGAGGTCTGAATGGAGATACACGCCACAACTCAGTCAAGGACTGGATAGGAAAAAATAAACCCATTTTTGGAGCGTTGCTTGAGACGCGAATTCAACATATAAACATAAGTCGGATACCAGGAGCCCTTCCTGTAGGTTGGAAGTTTTTTGCTAATTCAGACAATCAAATGTCTGCAAGGATTGTCGTGGTGTGGCACCCAAGCGTCTCTGTCACAATCTACAAGGCGACGCCTCAGGTGGTTACTTGTGGAATATTTATCCTGGCTGAGAACCTTTCCCTCACAGTCAGTTTTGTTTATGGATATAATCAAGTGGAAAATAGGCAGGAGCTGTGGAATGAATTGGCTTGCCTTAATGCAAATACCCCGGTAGCAAGATGTCCATGGGCAGTTCTTGGGGACTTCAACCAGATTCTAAGATCAGAGCAGCACTCACATCATTTGAATGGAGAAGTAGATACAGATGGAATGGAAGATTTTAACTTGGCGCTGCAAGAAGCTGAACTGTTTGAGGCTCAATCGAATGGTCTTACCTAGGTGGAATAATCAAGATGCAAACCCAGTTGCGAAGAAGATCGATCATGATTTGTTTAACCATCACTGGGCTCAGCAATTCCCAGACTCTTTCCTTGAGTTTTTGGAGCCAAAACAGTCAGACCATGCTCCATGTTTGATCAAGATGCCTTCTATTAGCAGGAGGGTTACGAAACCATTCAAGTTCTTTCACCATATTATTGATCACCCGGAGTATTTGGACTTGGTGAAAGAATCTTGGAAGTTTGGTGATATAAAAGGAACAAATCAGTTCAAGCTTGCGAGATCCCTAAAGTTACTAAAGCCAGTGTTGCGTAGGCTAAATGCAACGCACTATAGTGGAATCACGCTAAGGTTGAAGGAGCAATCAAACCGTCTGGCTTTGGTTCATAGGCAACTTCTATCAAGGCCTGATGTTGTTACTGCTCGCCTGGAGCATGTGGAAAGAGATAAACTGCGGGTGCTGGCCAGAGCCGAGCAGAAATTTTATCGCCAAAAATCTAGAGTTCAGTGGCATCACCTTGGTGATAGAGACACTGCTTTCTACCACAAGTCGGTGGTGCAAAGAGCAAACTCGAATCATATCCACTACCTCAGAGACAGTGATGATAGGATGATTAACTCGGTGGAGGGTATTAAAAATCATGCAGAGGAGTACTTTAAAGGCATTTTGGGCTCTACGGCAATGGCTCAATCACCGGCCAGCGTGGATCAGCTGAAAGAACTAATGCCTTTCAGATGCTCTGAGGCTCAGAAGCAAGATCTTCTAAAGGATATCAGTAGTGAGGAGATCACAAAAACGGTTTATTCCCTGCCCCTCAGCAAAAGTCCTGGCCCTGATGGTTATTCTGTGGAATTTCTCCGCTCCTCGTGGTCTGTTGTTGGTGCTGACTTTGTGGCTGCAGTGCAAGAATTCTTTAGAAATGGCAGGCTCCTAAAAGACTTGAACAACACTGCTATTGTCCTTATTCCAAAATCTCCTCAGGCGTGCAAGCTGGGTGACTTCAGGCCGATTAGTTGTTGTAACCTCTCTTACAAAGTTATAGCAAAAATCATTGCCAGTCGTTTAAAGGGAGAAGTCTTGGTGAGAATGTGTTGTTGTCATTGGAGTTGATAAGGAATTATGAAAAGGCTTCTTGTGCCAAGAGCTCGATGCTGAAAGTCGATATCAGAAAAGCGTTTGACACTGTATGCTGGGATTTCTTGCTGAAGTTGCTAGAGGCTCAAGAATTCCCAATCGAATTCAGACGCTAGGTGAAGGAATGTATAACTTCTCCAAGATTCTCAATGGCCATTAATGGAGAGTTAGCTGGATTCTTTGAGGGTGAGAAGGGTCTAAGGCAGGGAGATTGCATATCTCCCTATCTTTTTATCATGGTTATGGAGGCGTTATCCAAGACTCTTGAACAAGCTTCACGAGAAGGACGAATTAAGCTGCACCCAAAGTGTGAAGAACCTAGGGTCACTCATCTTCTATTTGCAGATGATCTCCTTGTATTCTCTGATGGCTCTAGAACATCTTTGGTCGGTATATCTGCTGTTATGCTCGAGTTGAGTATGTCTGGTCTTGAGATGAACCCATTGAAGTCTGAAATATTTTATGGAGGATATAGTGATATTGAAGCTGCGGAGCTTAGCACTCTATCAGGATTCAAGCGAGGGATTTTCCCAACACGCTATTTAGGCCTACCTCTGAACCCAGGAAGACTCACTCTAGCAACCATGCAGCCTTTCCTCGACAAAATCACAGGTGCTTTACACTCCTGGACAGTTAAGTGTCTCTCCTTCGCTGGAAAGATTACGTTACTCAGTTCAGTCATTTATGGAATGGTCAATTTTTGGAGCGATGTCTTTGTTTTGCCAAAAGCTTTCTATGCAAAAGTAGATTCCTTATGTGCGGCTTTTCTATGGAGAAATGGCACGTCCAGCCCTAGAGGTGCTAGGGTAGCTCGGACTGATATTTGCAAACCGAAACAGGAAGGTAGGTTGGGTATCAGGCGGTTGGAAGACTTTGAAACAATTTTCCGGCTCAAGAGAGTTTGGAATTTCTTTTCCGTATTAGGATCTCTGTGGGTTGCTTGGATAAAGAATCATATTTTCCAGCGGAATGGCTTCTGGTTAACACCAGACTCAACGCGCTTCTCTGCTACAATTAGAAGCATGCTACAACTGCGACCTATACTGTCCCACTATATGCAGTGTGTAATTGGTGATGGAGCTTCTGCGAGTTTCTGGTATGATTCATGTACATTTCTAGGACCTCTAATTGAGGTTTCAGGAGAGAGCGGTCCTCGGAGTATGAGGCTGAGAAAGAGTGCTTCTGTTGGTGATGCAACAACGGATGCAAGGTCACCTGAAATTCAAGAGATCCAGACAGCAATCACTGTAGTAGAGCCGCCAGCTCCATCAAATGGACCAGACATTTTTCAATGGAGTAAGTCCAATGACACTTTTGGCTCTGCGTTTTCCTCCAAAGTCACTTGGGAGAACCTTCGAGAGCATGCTGCCACAGTCTACTGGCATAAAGCAATATGGTTCAAGAAACGTATTCCGAGAGACTCGTTCATGGCTTGGCTGGCTTTGTTATGGCATCTGCCTACTAAAGACAGGTTGTTATGTTGGGGTATGAACGTTACAGGGGAGTGTGTGCTATGTTCCTCTGCTATGGAAACACACCACCATCTTTTCTTTGAATGCAATTACTCTTCAGTGATCTGGAATGCTTTTGCCTCCCAAATTTGGTCTAATCCGCCATCAAACTTGCACGCTGCAGCAGCTTGGATTCTATCACCTCCGCACCGTTCCAACTACAACGCCTCCACTCTCGCAAAGCTTCTCTTCCAGTCCAACATCTATGTCATTTGAAAGGAAAGAAATGTGCGCATCTTCACTTCAGTATCCTCCCCAGCATCAGTCCTGCATCTGTCTCTGGACCGGCTGCTTAGGGATCGGATGTTGTCTCTTCCAACAAGGTCGTCAGCCCAACCGTCCTTGCTCCAATTCTATTTTCTCACTTACAGACCGTTTTGAAGTTCTCTCAGTTTGTTTCATGTTTTGGTGTTTTAGTTACCGTTTTGTGTAATAAGTTGAAATCAACATTGTGGAAAATCAAAAATGGTACTAATATTAACATTTTACCGGAAAAAAAAACGGAAAGAGTATATATTGGCGTCATGTATTTTATCAACGTGACCGCAAAATCCGCAAGGCTACAGTGTCACGTGTCTTCTTATTGTTGGGTTGAAATCTTACCGACAAACAGATCCTAGTCGGGTCCACGTGCGTAATGAGATCACTTCAATGTCCTTTACTCCCCTGTCCCTTTTGTCTAATTACGACGCTTAAATTTGTTAATACATCACTCGGTAGTCATTGTACTATGCAATTATTCCCAAATTAGTTCTTTTGGTAAACTTCCGAAATTAGTTATGTACAAATATGATTTGCTAAGAAAACCTGCCTTCCATTCAGAAATCTTTGCGAAAGCTGTGATTTATCAATTTGTTATATTCAGTCGCGGAGGCAGCATGCAATTAGGGTGCTCAAATGACTCATATGAAAAAAAAAATTTACTTGTATTTTGCCTTCTAAAATTTGATGAAATGTTAAAGAACTAACATATTGACCCTTATAAATTGTAGTTGTTATCAAATTGACTCTAGTTAAAGAACTAACATATTGACCCTTAAAAATTGTAGTTGATTAAGTGTTCCCAAAATCATTGTTATTTTTCACTGTGTCGAATAGCTTGTAATATTTTGGTTATCACTCTCTACTTCAAATTTAAAATAGACCAGTATTCCTAAATTCATTGTATAAAATAAATACCATACATCAAATCATATACAGGTTGAGCTGATAACAAACATGCACGGAAATATCCTGATAGGCTGATATCCACTACCAATGATCACTAGATTCCGAAATCTTAAGCACCATATATTTCTCGTAAACAATCAACACTAGTAACGTTATGCAAGTGTTTCCGATAACAATAATAATTATCTGGTTAACACGCGTACAAATAATGTTAATATTTGCTGGTGAGGGAAGCTATGCTGTAAAATGCGATACTTAGAATATATTAAGACATAAACTGCGTAGGCAGCATTCAAATGGCATTGTCCAAAAGGAGCATAAAATGAAATATGTGGGGGCCAGTCTTTCTTGCATGTGATTCTTAACTCACCTCTCATATCATCTCCAACGATATCCCGTCCGTTGGTAAACTTTTTAACGGTTACGGATGACAGGAAACGACGATGTGGTAAGTGTACCATGTTAAAGGGATTATCCTTTCGGGTTAGTGTACAGTATCGCTAGAACCCAGCGATCTGATTGATGATCTGATTTACAGCTCCATGTAAATGTATATACTGGAGTAGTATTTTTCTATCCTGGCTGAACTTTTCACATTTTTAGAAAGAAAAAAATTACTTTTTTTTGGCAAAAAAAACTTTCCTTCACATTGATTGTTTCATTTAATACAGCTGGGAGAGTCGGACAATAGTTTAAAAAAATATAGAAGACAGGGCCACAGAAAAAGTTTTCAGAAGACTTGTTTAGATACAACAAGGCTCTCCTCTCACAAAACTATCAACCAATAACTAACAGCCTAGACAACATTTTTCAAAGTTACAATAATTAATATTAGTATTAATCGATAAGAACCGTAAATAACATCTGACTAATTAAAAAGGATAAAAGAAAAATTCACACTTACGATTTTGTTTCCCATGGTAAAGAAACCAAGAAAAAAAAAGAGAGTTTTACTAATACTATATTTAGTAAAACTATTTAATCATTCACTTTTAGCATTTATTCGCTGACAACCCGATAAGATTATTCTCCAGATCGTAAGTGATACGTGTCCCTTGCTGCTGCACGTTCCCTATGATCGACAACTCAGACGACGTCGGAGCAAAAGCGAAGCAGAACGTTCCCGCGTCATCAATAGGTATCAAGTAATTCTTCGCCGGCAAATCGATCGACTTACCGCCGGTGAAATGAAACGCCACCGTCGGGACATTCACGGAGGACATAGACGAGAAGTCGTAGCAAGTGTCGAACAGAGAGATGCTCGACGTCGCGTTCTTGAAATCCTTCGCGAGTTTGACAAACGCGTCGCGGAGCGCGTTATAGGCCTCCGTCTGGAGACGAGTCACGGCGGTTCCGCAGTCCAAGATCACTCCTCCGGCTCCCGCGGCGTCGACCTCGAACACCGACGAAGGGATCTCGACTTTCTCGCCGCCGACGCTGAATCCGCTGAGTCCCACGTAGTAGAAAGTGTCGATCTTTTTGTTTCGGAGAAGCGGCGCCATCGCGTCTCCGTCGCCGATTTTGACCGAGTTGAAATCGAGGCTCGACGAGTTCCCCGCGTCGCGATCCACGAGGCAGTAAGAAAACGACGTCGCGTTGATTTGATTAGTCATCGACAAAGCTCCGCCTCCTAAACCGAGTAAACCGGCCGCTCCCATGAAGAGACCCTCGTTATCGTGACCACACCCCAAAGCGACGTCGTTTACTTTACCCGAGTCGCCAAACGTCACCGTATCGGTCGCGTACTCTCCAACGGTGAAAGACCCGTCTCCGTAACTAACTTGGTATAGACACTTGTTTGAGCGACACGTGGAGACTTCTAGAGACGCGCACTGTGGAGCTGCGCACGATAGCGGCTTGTACGTCGAAGATTCAGCCGGGTCGAAAACCGGGTCGGATTGTTCGTAGCAGTCGGAGCAAGGCTTGCACTGGAGCCAGTTCACGTCGCTTCCGGTGTCGAGCACCATGTACATCTCCTTCGCCGGAGTTCCGACGCCGATTCTCGAGAAATACTCGCCGCTTCCTTGGCTAGCTCCGGAGACGACGGGCGTCGTCAGCTCCTCGGGGTTGTACATGGTCTCGTCGTTGTAAACGGGTTTGAGATCGGATCTGTTGACGCCCTCGACGGAGAATCTGACTTTCGCGGCGATTGCGGCGACTCGGGATGAGTCTCGCTCGAGTCGGCTCAGTACTAGGCTTTTGTAGTCTTTGTGGTGTGGTGCGAGGAGAGTGTCTCGGGAGTGAAGCTGTAGAGTGAGTGGAGAAGATGAGTTGAGAAAAAAGGGGATGGATTTGGATTCGAACTCGGGTCTGGTGGTTGTGGTGAGTGAGGAACGGGTCGGGTCGATGGAGAGGATGTGTTGTGTTTGCTGGAGAGATGAGGCGACGTTGAGTACGGTCGTTTTATGTGGAGTTGATAGAGAGCGAGAGGAAGCATTGGACGCGAAGAGGAAAAGAGAGAGAGTGATGACGGAGAGGAGAGAGAAGAATCT
The DNA here is from genome assembly GCF_000695525.1 of Brassica oleracea var. oleracea. NCBI lineage: Eukaryota > Viridiplantae > Streptophyta > Magnoliopsida > Brassicales > Brassicaceae > Brassica > Brassica oleracea. The sequence goes on from NC_027750.1 coordinate 27,649,201, forward strand.
GGCGAGAGCCATTTTCCCGGCGGAGGTGATGAGTTAAGAGTTAAGTACAAGGGCAAAGAGGAGGAGATGTTTTACTTATAGGAAAAAAAGAAAGGACGACTTCAGTTGACTCCCCCAGTTCCAACTATTTAATCATACACTCAAACTAAACTAAGAGATGTTTCTTATATTACCATAAGAACAATATAATAAGAGATCCACGTTAATCATATTCTTAGTCAATTAAACTTTACTCCTTCCGTTTCATATAAAGTGTCGTTGTAGCCAAAAAAATTTCGTTACAAATTAAATGTCGTCTTCGATTTTCAATGCAAAATTTATTAATTTTATTCAGACATTTATTTTTTTATTGGTTAAAATATGTTTAGGTGTATAGGTAATTGTGTTTCTATATAAAAAATATACAAAATTAATTGTTTCATTAATCTGTGTGCACAAATTCAAAACAACACTTAATATAAAACATATAGAGTAATAAATATTCTTTCCGTTCCCGAAAGTAAGATTTTATATAGTTTATTCTTATTCCACAAAAATATATTTTCTATATTTTTAAAGTATTTTTGTATATTTTTGAGAAACATTAGTTGTGAATATTTGAACTGATTAAATTCTATTGGTGAATATTTATTGGAAAATGTATTAAAAAAAATAAAATTAAATTGTAAACATTTATTATCCCTTATATACTAAAGCACAAGTCACTCTATCAATTAAAATTTGACATGTCATTCATTCACCAAATTTAAGCAAAATTAGTTAAAAAATGACAGTTTAAAAAAAGAAAAAAGCAACCGTATACGGTTTCTCGAAACCCACTACACTGACACTACCCATGATCTTCTTTATCAAGGTTCCTTTATTTTTCATACTCCTCTAAATATTCGATGAGCAAACAGCAGAGCAACTGAACAACTCCCGATTAAAAACAAAATATGAGAGCCATATGCTACTTCTTTAGGAGCAGAAGAAGAAGAGATCAAAACATAACATTTCCCTTTCAGTTTTGTGTCATATCACTGAAATGCGGGTTGCAATTGTGTATTATGTGGTTTGAGTTGGTCGGATCTTGGGAGTGGTTTTCGAGACCCATGATGTGGAGTACCATTGCTGGCTTCTCTAAGACTGGTACTGCTACCTTTCATGATCTATAGTTTAACAAGGTTTTCCTATTATATTCTCAGATTCTCTCTTCCGATCAATTTCGTTTGCTTGAACTCATAACCATAATGCTCAAGGTTTAACTTTAGGGAAGTGTTTATAACACCATGTAAATTTTGCAACTCTTAAATAAATCAGCTAGGTGACTGATTATGCTATGTTTGATGCTTTTTGATTAATTAATTTTTCTTTTCTCATTTTACTGTCTATGTGGAGTTTCTATTTGCACAGACACATGTTTTTCTTTGAACAGCTAAAGATTGAATTTCTTTAGTAGCAAAATACTAGGTATTTGTTATCTCCTGCAATACTTCTCTTTGTTTTGTTAGTGTGTTCTTCACTATAATGTGTGACTATCCATTTATACGTATACTTTTTTACCATGTTTTCAAAATAACATGTCAATAAAAATATTTGCTGTGTTTTCATGGCTTAGTTATGTCTGTTGTGAGCTTGTCATTTATGTCATATAGATTTTTTTTTTTTTTTTTGTAACTTAAGTCATATAGATTTAAAAGGTATAGTAGCATACATTAAGCGATAAAGATTACCACTCTCTGTGACATGATGTTTTATTGTTTTCATTAGATTTAGAATATTAGTTTTGTTTGTAAATGGAGATACTTAATGAATTACTAAATGCAGTAAGCCAAAGAAACATATAAACTGCAAGTCAAAGACTAGAAAAATTATTGAAAGCAAAAAATCTTTAAGAAGTTAAACAGGAAAGCTTCAAACTAATATTTATATCAAACAAGCTAATCAAGATTAATGTAAACATCTCTAAACAAATCTAACTTCATTTTATATAGTATGTTTGTGGTTAATAATGTTAAATGTGTTTATAATTATATATATACATGCATATAAATCAGAGTTAAATAATACATATAATTTTAGCTAAAATTTAATTATTATTATTTTTAGTTATTTGGTAAATCAGTCCTAATTAAATTAAATTTGCTTTTATTTGTGAACAAAAATATTCTCATGCATAGCATGGACACAATACTAGTATTCTTAATAAACGTGAAAACTTTAGAAAATCTTGCTTTTAAAAAAATGGAGTAGATTTTTCAGAATTAGTCAGGTATCGAATTGTATATTGCTTGGTGATGGATTGTGTAAGNTGAAAAGTAGGAAGAAGACTAGTGAAGTCAAAGCAAAAGCAAAAGCAAAATTAAAGTTATCTCTAGAAAGAGAGAGAGAGAGAGTCACGGCAGAATTGGTGTGGTTATAAAAGGATAAAAGCGAGAAAGAGGCGTCAATAATTCAGTTACAGTCTAAGGTTTAGAAGGAGTGAATGTATAGATTAGCTTAAAATTAATGAGAAGTAGGTAAGCAGTTAACTTCGTTAAACGAGTTGCTTTCACTTAATAAATGGTAAACCCTTTTGGGTTTTGGCTTCGGCTGTTGTGTTCATTTATTTCTCTGTTATATCCATTTCCTATGCTCACTTTACTTACTTTTATAATCAATCTCGCTAAAGGGGGTTACGTTTAAGTTCTGTCCACGTACTTCATTAAATTTTTGGTTTTCAAGATTCGTTCAATAAAGAAAACTTGAAGGAGATGATAGTGGAGATACAATAATAGTGTTTTGCTTTGCCGAAGGCAAGATTTTTTTCTTTATAAAAAACGAAGAGACAGTATAATTGATGCCCAGTTAGGGCGACTTGGTCATAATACTGGGAAGGCTAGAAAAGTTACTAGTATTGATGTAAATCAATATTATAATCGATGTTTTGAGTTCGAAATATACAATATGGATTTATTTTGTTGTCGCACGACTCACACCATATCGTCAAATGCTCGTACAAAAACTTAAGTTCCAAATTGTCTTGGTAATTTTATGTCAACTTAATTATTTAGTTTTTCTAAAAATTGTCGTGTTTATTTGGTAGATTGCTTTGATATAAATTTACTAAATATTTGGAGAATCTCTGCAACGAGCACAACGATGAAATTATATTGTATGGGCCTGATAATGGGCTATAGGAGAGTGAACTGTTAACTGGGGGGAAAAGATAGATGGCGCCAAGCGGCAGTGTGTGATTTTCGATTTCTATCACATGACTTTCTCTCGGATTGCTCGTGACTAGATCGCTTTCTCTCCCACACTGACCGGTTTTCCCGCTACCACCCGCAAACGCAGTTTTTGCGGTTGATAGCGATTGACAGCGTTTCGAAACAATCATACAAACCGTTACAAATCGTTTCAAACCGTTCTGAACCTTTTAAAATCAAAAGTTGGTCCCAGCTAGCATTTGCAGTTGCGGGAGGATAATTTTTTTTTTAAAAGCATATAAATACAAAAATAAATATATTCAATAAAAATTTAAAATTGAAATTATAAAAATACTAAAGTATATCTATTATATTTTAATTACTATTAAAAAAAATTAAAATAAAAATATTTTCTATAATTTTTAAAAATTTAAAACTATAACTTTCTAAATATAATTTTCATATTTATTATAATATTATGATTTTTGATATTTTATAATTAAATAAAATGTAAATATTGTTAATTTATTATTTAACCGCAAACGCATCAATTTCTAACCGCAGAACTAGTAGTACAAATCTCTTAAAACCGTTAGAAACTGCGACCACCCGTATCTGCAAACTCCCGCAGCCGTAACCGCAACCGCTGCGTTTGAACCAGTGAGAAGTAACAAAAAATTTATAGGTTCGAAAAATTTCGTTCAAAGAAATCTGTTTACTGATATATACATAGACTTAATTAACATCAAAAAGTATGTGAAACAAAATTATCTATCTAGTCTTCAAGAAATGTTATCTATCGGAGCACTATTTCAAAGATTACACGATAAGAAAGCCATACCGTTGGGTGGTGTCCTTAATTATCTATTTTTATAAATCTTGGGAGGCAAATGCATTTCATAAATCTCTTAATTCAAATTTTATTTATGGTGTCTTGTCTAAAGTACTGATAAATCTGTTTAAAATCTCTAATTTTCGTGTTTATCATTCCATCCAGAGTTCTGGATTCGTTTAGTACACGTTTGTAAGTTAGAACCACAAATTTCTTAGTTAAAAAAAAAAACAAAAGATCTAGTCACACCAAATGGTCGCTGTATACATATTCTTCAAATATATATAGTCCATATAACAAATGCATAGTTTCAGTTGCCACGGAAGAAAAAAAAGACAGTAAAAGAGAAATCTTATCCAATTGATAATAGTCTAATGGTTGGAATCTTTTCGATTACTATTCTTTAACATGATTTCAGTTTTTTCTTTCATTGTATTTGTGTTCATTCTTCAACACTTATAAATGTTTTCGAGAGGCAAGAAATTCACTTTTGCGAGCTTCAGAAAATTAATTACACGACGGGATGAGTCAGCTCTACTGGTTAGAGCCTTGGGGGCCAATTGTCATGCTTCCGGGTTCGACGCCAGTCGGAGGCGAACCGCTCATCCCTGTCACTAAAGTGGGTACTGGGCCTTCGGGCTTAGGGAAAAACCTATCGGGTGAAGCTGGCCCGCTGCCTGACCGGGCCCAGGGACTGACCCGCGAAGCGGGGAACCCTGGATTATCAAAAAAAAAAAAAAAAAAAAAAATTAATTACATAAAATTTTGATTTTGGATCTTATCAATTATAAGAAAAAAGAGATTTCAGACTTTGCTCAGTCTCGTTCTAGTCAAAACCAAGAAGAAAGAAAAAATAAAGGTTGTTTGCTACATGAGAAACATGATTTGAAGCAACTGTTTTTCTTCTTTTAATAAAATTTAATAATTTGTTTTAGCCACCTTTTGATTTATATTTGGTTGGATATGCCAAAAAACGATCATGTCTAATGTACTGAACTTCCTTTTTTGCCAAAGGCCAAGAACGGAAAAATTAATATTCACAATAAAACCGAAAATATAAATCTCATAACCCAATAATAACCACATAAACCGATATTATACGTGGAATGAAAGTAAACCATATATAATAATCTGATATAATCTACACTAGTCTTCTATTAATTCTTGTTAACGTCAACTAACAATAATTTTATCAGTTACTACTTACTAGTTCAACTTCATTTACGCCACGATGTTTCTGTATGATATATAGGGTCCAATAAAAAACATAAACCTCACTATCTTTTACGTCTCTGGCGCTATTTACTCGAAAGTCGAAATGATGCCAAGTATCACAATGAATGGAGCCATCGGAGTGGGATGATTTCCTTTTAAAATTATAGTAGTAAACGTTCTTGATCTTTACTGTTTTTCTTTGGTTAACCTCTTTATTTTTGCAGTTGAATGTCACTATAAGAGAGTTATGACAAGAAAGAACATGCATGGTATAAGTTTAATTGTTGATGCAACGTTGAATATTAGAAATGTATAAAATTCTTAGTTCTTTTTTTTTTTTTTTTTGACTAATTTTGAAAATTCTTAGTTCTTTATCGACGTAAACCTAGTGGCACTAAATGTAAGTTAATTAGCTTGTGAATTTACGTACGTATTAAGTTCAAATTTTTTAATGTAACTCGGATCAAATCCCTTCCAATCGGTCATTTTTTCTTTTCATTCCGCTGTTAACCAATACAGGCAGTGTTTCAAAACCAAAAAAAAAAAAACAATACAGGCTAGAAAAGGATCAGATTTGGAAGGTCCGCATAGCCGTATATTCTGTGCATAACACAATCATACTAAATAACCCATCAAATATAGATCTTTTTGAACTGAAAGGAGACAAGAAAACAAATACATGCATCAAATATTTTCAACAATAATGGGAAGCTAGTCGGTCACACTCCACAAGTGGCCTTTGTTTTTGTGTTGTTTCGTTGAAGGGTCTCGAATCAATGGTGTGGAATACTTTCTCCTTATCTCCCTTTCGCTCTCGCTCCAATATAATGATGAACCCCTCACTTCCTTTTAAATATAACACAATCATCAAGTTGCAACAAAACCTCACAATAAAAGAAACAAAAAACTTCTATATATATATAGAGAGAGAAACAGTGATGGAGAACTCAAAGGATGAGACAGTGAAGAATTGGGAGAAGAAGAAGAAGCCGTCTTCACCAAAACTAGTTGGGAAGTTTCTGAAAAAGAAGAGAGGAAGGTTCTACATTATTGGAAAATGTATTTATATGCTTCTTTGTTCGCACGAGTAATCATCAACTAAGAGAATTATATATGGATGATAATGAAGGCATGAAAAGGAGATCATATAGCTCAAATAACATATTTATTGTCTCCGTTGTCTTTCCTCAGCTTTATGCGGGTCATGTGTTGTTGTTGTTATATATTACTCAATATTTTTCTTGCCAACTACACATATGTGCCCCGATATATTTTTCCTGTTAACGTATGGTTCATTTAATTTGATCAAAATGGGTAATTTGTTTTCTTAAATGGGTAACGTATTTGTTTTCTACTCATCGCCGTGATACTTTCTGCTGGAACTACACGAGGAATGACCAATACACAGTTAAATCTGGATACTGGATTTCTCAAAATCTGTTGAAGCCAGAAGAAGAAAAGGAAATACTAGAACCGAGTATCACTAAACTTCAAGCCTTTGCTTGGAAGTTGAAAGCGCCAAGGAAGATGTGCCATCTTATATGGCAATTGATAACAGGCCAGGTGGCAATAACGAGGAATCTAGTAAGGCGAAATATGAGGTGCGATAATTATTGCCCAAAGTGTGGAGAAATAGAAGAATCTGTAACTCATGCAATATTTGAATGCCCTCCAGCTCTCCAAGTATGGTCCTTATCAGCAACTCCTACAAGCTCAGTTATATTTCCAGTGTCAAGCGTCTACACAAACATGGACTATCTATTCTGGAGGAAGAATGATATCTTAGAACCAGACAAAGACAAGGATCTTTATCCCTGAATAATATGGTATATTTGGAAGGCTCGTAATGATAAACGTTTCAGGGGAATAGACAGACACCCTTTGGAACTAGTTTGATACGCAGAAAGTGATTGTCAAGCCTGGTTTAATGCAAATGAGATGATACCACCAGTATTACAGGCTAACAATAATGAAGAAAGCCAAGTCTTAAGCTTGGGTAATATTTGTGGGAACCGAAATTCGCACTGTCGATTTCCGTTTAAATAAGGAAACTTAGGAACACCCTAATTTTCCAGAGGACCCGAATCTCTGCGAGAGCCAACGACAAGTAACCAAATAAATGCGAAAAATATGAGAAAACATGATAAAACGAATTTACAAAGAAAGTAGATCTTATTTCGAATTCGCGTAAGAGCGTTGCGATCATTACAAGAGAATACAAAGGCTTTGGCCGCAGGGGCCGTCAGCGAGTTACCTAGTTCTAGCAACATAAAACCCTAATCCTAGTTGAGTCGCAGCTCGATAACAAAAGACGAAAAAGATATCTAAAAGGCTTTGATTGATTTTGGACTGAACCTTATGAAAGGCTGCCTACGTACCCCTTTCGAGGATCAAGCCGAACGTAGTTCAATTGGTAGAGCTGGACAAGAGATCGAACTGCCTAGGCGAGTTCATCTAGTGATTGAGTGCCAGTCATAGAAACCAAACTTGTCGAGAAATAAGCCTAAGTTTCTAAGTGCAGAGAGTTCTGAGTCTAAAAGAGT
>NC_027750.1:27660023-27660614 GCF_000695525.1 Brassica oleracea var. oleracea
TCGCAGCCAAAACTTATGTTCTTGTTTGGATGTCAAGTAGTTTGATTCATGCTAGAGCAGTTCGGAAATAGAGTGAATTGTGAGAATGTAAAACTTAGTCGATTTTCGACATGTTTACATTGTCCGTAGAATATTTTGGCTTGGCGTGAAGGTTGTATTCAGCCGCATATCGAAGGACGTAGTTGGTCAATAATTAGGCCATGACACTTTCGTGCTATCAATAAGGCTGAGTTGGTTCGGATTGCCCATAAAGGGGATGCCATAACCTAGCTCGTCATCGAAGTGAAGCGTGATAGGACAAGTGCCAAGTAGCGTTTGTCGAGATTGATATGCCAAGTATGTCCATGGTCGTAGGAAACGTTTTTCCGTTTTTAGGTTTGATTTATACGATGAAAGTTTCGTATAATCTTTCCTTTGTTCGTATGGAAGTTGTTTCTTTTTTTATCCGAGGGAGACAAAGCCTAAGAAGCTCGATGCAAAGCCCGTGCGGAGTCAGTCGCGGGGTGGTTTCATCCCTTCGAAGGGATGATCGTCAATCCAGGTCGATTAAAGACCGCGACTAATTGATGATGACTTGGAATATGTTGGTTT
>NC_027750.1:27660672-27663446 GCF_000695525.1 Brassica oleracea var. oleracea
GAGAGATTGGATCGGTTTGCGAGTTTTGCTTGAACAGTTAGAGGACAATAGATCAAGATAGAAAAATCGCCTACGACTTAGCTTGCTAGACTATCCACCTAAATTGTAAGTTCCCTAGGGTTTTCGGCAGTTTCCAAGACGTTTTCATTCCTTTCCTACGAGAAATTAGAAGTCTAATAAAATTTTCAAATCAGACATACCTTAGTCTCATCGATGATTTGGGGCTGCCTCTTCTTCGTTATTCTCGTGTCTTCTGACTTATTCTCGTACGAATTGATTTTGACGAAATACCAACGAGAGTTTCGGAGTGAAAAAGGGATTTCAACATCCGAGTTTATGTTCTCGTTTCTTCGTACTGCTGGTTTTACTTAACTTACTAGGTGTGCTTTGTATATCGTTGAAAAATCCATCTGATGTTTATGATTAGATGTTTTCGACTCAACGTGGCAAAAGTTTATAAAACCGTATTGTGTTTAAATTTCTCGTATAGTTTAGGCAACTTTGGCGTTTAAGTCGACTCGCCATAGGGCGAGCTGATGCGGACAGTCTTGACTCGTCGAGCCGGCTTGTTTTCGTCGTAAAATCTCAACGGAAAGTCCGATTGAGACGAAACGAAAAGCTGTACGATCGAGACTGGAGAGAGAAGCTCGACGGGTGATTCAGGTCGCCATAGGGCGAGCTGATGCGGACAGTCTTGACTCGTCGAGCCGGCTTGTTTTCGTCGTAAAATCTCAACGGAAAGTCCGATTGAGACGAAACGAAAAGCTGTACGATCGAGACTGGAGATAGAAGCTTGAGGGGTGATCCAGGTCGCCGTAGGGCGAGCTGAATGAGCCCTCTCAGCTCGCCACACGGCGAGCTGATGCGGACAGTCTCGATTCGTCGAGCTGACTTGTTTTCGTCGTAAAATCTCAACCGGAAGTCCGATTGAGACGAAACGAAAAGCTGTACGATCGATACTGGAGAGAGAAGCTCGGGGGGTGATCCAGGTCGCCGTAGGGCGAGCTGAATGAGCCCTCTCAGCTCGCCACACGGCGAGCTGATGCGGACAGTCTCGATTCGTCGAGCTGACTTATTTTCGTCGTAAAATTTCAACGAAAAGTCCGATTAAGACGAAACGAAAAGCTGTACGATCGAGACTGGAGAGAGAAGCTCGAGGGGTGATCCAGGTCGCCGTAGGGCGAGCTGAATGAGCCCTCTCAGATCGCCACACGGCGAGCTGATGCGGACAGTCTCGATTCGTCGAGCTGACTTATTTTCGTCGTAAAATTTCAACGAAAAGTCCGATTAAGACGAAACGAAAAGCTGTACGATCGAGACTGGAGAGAGAAGCTCGAGGGGTGATCCAGGTCGCCGTAGGGCGAGCTGAATGAGCCCTCTCAGATCGCCACACGGCGAGCTGATGCGGACAGTCTCGATTCGTCGAGCTGACTTATTTTCGTCGTAAAATTTCAACGAAAAGTCCGATTAAGACGAAACGAAAAGCTGTACGATCGAGACTGGAGAGAGAAGCTCGAGGGGTGATCCAGGTCGCCGTAGGGCGAGCTGAATGAGCCCTCTCAGATCGCCACACGGCGAGCTGATGCGGACAGTCTCGATTCGTCGAGCTGACTTATTTTCGTCGTAAAATTTCAACGAAAAGTCCGATTAAGACGAAACGAAAAGCTGTACGATCGAGACTGGAGAGAGAAGCTCGAGGGGTGATCCAGGTCGCCGTAGGGCGAGCTGAATGAGCCCTCTCAGATCGCCACACGGCGAGCTGATGCGGACAGTCTCGATTCGTCGAGCTGACTTATTTTCGTCGTAAAATTTCAACGAAAAGTCCGATTAAGACGAAACGAAAAGCTGTACGATCGAGACTGGAGAGAGAAGCTCGAGGGGTGATCCAGGTCGCCGTAGGGCGAGCTGAATGAGCCCTCTCAGATCGCCACACGGCGAGCTGATGCGGACAGTCTCGATTCGTCGAGCTGACTTATTTTCGTCGTAAAATTTCAACGAAAAGTCCGATTAAGACGAAACGAAAAGCTGTACGATCGAGACTGGAGAGAGAAGCTCGAGGGGTGATCCAGGTCGCCGTAGGGCGAGCTGAATGAGCCCTCTCAGATCGCCACACGGCGAGCTGATGCGGACAGTCTCGATTCGTCGAGCTGACTTATTTTCGTCGTAAAATTTCAACGAAAAGTCCGATTAAGACGAAACGAAAAGCTGTACGATCGAGACTGGAGAGAGAAGCTCGAGGGGTGATCCAGGTCGCCGTAGGGCGAGCTGAATGAGCCCTCTCAGATCGCCACACGGCGAGCTGATGCGGACAGTCTCGATTCGTCGAGCTGACTTATTTTCGTCGTAAAATTTCAACGAAAAGTCCGATTAAGACGAAACGAAAAGCTGTACGATCGAGACTGGAGAGAGAAGCTCGAGGGGTGATCCAGGTCGCCGTAGGGCGAGCTGAATGAGCCCTCTCAGATCGCCACACGGCGAGCTGATGCGGACAGTCTCGATTCGTCGAGCTGACTTATTTTCGTCGTAAAATTTCAACGAAAAGTCCGATTAAGACGAAACGAAAAGCTGTACGATCGAGACTGGAGAGAGAAGCTCGAGGGGTGATCCAGGTCGCCGTAGGGCGAGCTGAATGAGCCCTCTCAGATCGCCCCTTTCTACGGTCTTCGGGAGATAGCATTCAAAGGTTTGACGAGAATGCATGGATTGATGTCGTATCGATGTTCGGAAGGGTTCAATCGCTACACAGCGACTGAACTTCGGCTCGAGCCCGCTTG
>NC_027750.1:27663499-27680597 GCF_000695525.1 Brassica oleracea var. oleracea
GGCTCGGTCACTACGTAGCGACCGAGCGGGACGATCGCTCGGTCACTACGTAGCGACATAGATTCTTCCTTACGAAAAAGCTTTACGGAAGAAAGAATTGAGATGTCCGACGAAAGCTCGAAACAGGTCGTTACGCAGCGACCGAACGTCCGTCCCGCTCGGTCGCTACGTAGCGACCGAGCTGGACGATCGCTCGGTCGCTGCGTAACGACCTGTTTCGAGCTTTCGTCGGACATCTCAATTCTTTCTTCCGTAAAGCTTTTTCGTAAGGAAGAATCTATTTCGAAAAGTACTCTTCGGAGAAATTCTTATTTTCTTCCTCGGACATTTTGAATGTTAAATTTGTCGTAACCGTTTTTGACCCCAACAATATTTGCATGTTAGATGGATCTTGGACAATCTCTGATCGCTTTAGTGGATGTGGATGGGCCTGTATGGATAGTGGGGAGAACATACAACTTATGGGAGCACGGAATTTCACTCGATGTGAATCAGCATTGCATTCGGAGGTAGAAGCATTGCGATGGGCGATGGATAATATGCTTCAACACTCGCCATGCCAGAGCTTTGGAACTGACTGAAAAGAGCTGATTGCAATGATAAGGAACCCCATGAGTGGCCAAGCTTCGCGACAGAATTGGAGAAGATAGAGACGCTACAGATTTGTTTTTCGGACTTCAAAATCACCCATGTGCCACGAGTGCGCAACCAGTTTTCTGATTTTTTAGTTAAGACTGATAGAACCTTTCGTAGGGAGTTACTTTTCATTGGTTGTTCTATTCCGGTCTGGTTACCCAGACCACCTCAAGCTTGAGTAATAGAATGGCCGTTCGACGTAAAAAAAAAAGGGTACGTAGTTTATATATATAGATCATGCGACGTTATGCTAACTGTAGTACAAAATAAGTTGATAGTATTTTTTGAAATCTAAATTTTTTACATAACTAATAAGGGATTTTAGATAATGAAACATTAATACTGAGTTTTGGCCTAGTTTTGATAATCTTAGCGGGTTTCATCAGACTTTTAGTCTCTCTACCGCCTGTTTAACTCTGGATTGGTTTATCTAGGGCCGGTCCGGACTAGGTCTGACGAAACATTCGCCTCAAGTCCTTAATTTTTTTTGAAAAAATTACATGGACATAGATCTCCAAATTGGTAAAAGAAAATTAGGTCTCCAAATTATTGAATTCTTTATTAACTCGTCTAAAGCCCCCAAAAACTTCGGGTTTACTTGATGGCTCAAACTAGAATTAATAATGTCTTCTAGCCTATAAGATAACATATAGTTTATCTTGATGTGTTTGGCTTTTATTACAAACAAATTTGAAAGAAAATATACCTAGTTTTTACAAAAAAAAGAAAAGAAAATATACCTAGTTTTCTCTCAGTATCGTGTGAAATATTTTATGCCAAAACCGAGAAAGTCACGTTCAATCGGATAGAGTAAGTATTGGACCTGCTCAGAATTATGGATTTAATTTTTAACTAGAGTTTATCCCGCACGTTCGTGCGGATATTCTTCATTTTATAAATGTATAATTTTGATATTATCATAAGCGTTTTAGATATATGATTTACATTTTAGTGTTATATATTGTGTAACTCTGTGGGTTTAGTTCAGCCAAATTCCGAGTGGGTTTCTCGTTGCGCGGCCCGTCTCTTCTATAACCTGCGAAAGGAGAAAGTCCAAGTCTCAAGCCCATTGCTGTCAGATTCATAATTAAAACGTTGCGTTTCAATCCAAGAGAGATCAAGTGGATAAAGGTTGTTACAACGGCCAGATTCAGAGGAGGAAGAGAAGACGATCGAGAGATAAGATCGAGGAAGAGAGAAGACGAATTAGCTCGAGATCACGAGGTTGAAGTTCGACGGAGTTACGAAAGCGGTATACGATCAGTCTGGATCATTCCGGCGGCGACTTTCCGGCTTCATAGAGGAAGTGATAAGCTCGCTAAACTCTCTCTTGTATTGCTCTGTTTTGGTGTTGATACGCCATTGTTGTTGAGCTTGTAACCTTGATCAAAGATCTGATAGTGAAGCATTTGAGGGATGTCGTTCCCTCCCCGGTGAGTAGATCAGCGAACACCGGGTGAACAAAACTCTTGTGTTATTCTTTGATTGCTTTCTTCGATCGCAAACCTGAAATCAAAATCAAACTCGAATCAATCACACACATTAAGCAAGATTTAACCTAAGAAATCGGATCTAAATCTCTACATACTCTTTAATTTTATTGTATATGTTTTATTATTACATTAATAATATATAGTGACTTTTGAGATTTGAAGATCTCTTGCTTGTGTTGCTGTGGTTGTTGCGTTTTCTCGTCTTCTGTGTGCAGTTGTTCTTTAGATCTCTACGGTTCAAGATGGAACAGACTCATGGGAAGTTCGAGATGGATAAGTTTGACAGGAAGGGTGACTTCGGGATGTGGAAGTACAAGATGATGGCTCAGCTTGAGATTCAAGGTCTTCTGGCTGTTATACAAAATGACTTTGTGGTTACTGCAGCTTCTGAAAAACAAGAAGAAGGTGAGAAACCAAAGGTTGATCCGAAGAAGTTCGATAAGGACTTACGAGTCAAAAGCTTACTTTGTACATGCTTGAGTGACTCAATCTTGAGGAAGATCATGCACGAGCAGACTGCTCTTGGCATGTGGAAGTCCCTGGAGAAGTTGTACCAGCTCAAGTCTCTTCCAAACATGATATATCTGAAGCGGCAGTTCTCCTGTTACAAAATGGAAGGAGACAAGTCAATAGAAGAAAATGTGGATGTGTTCTTAAAATTAATAGCTGATCTAGAGAGTCTGAAAGTTACCGTAACAGACGAAGATCAGGCTATACAGTTGCTCTCTGGTCTTCCTGCTGCGTATGAGCAACTGGTTCACACTCTTTAGTATGGTACGGGAAGAGACACTCTCACTGTCTCAGAAGTTGTTACCTTGGCATATTCAAAGGAAGCAGAGCTTAAACAGAAGGGATTACTCAATAAAAAGAAATCTACTTCAGAAGGCTTGTAAGTTGAATCAAGAGGAAGATCATCTAACCGATCAGAAAATGGTAACATCAAAAAGTACATCAGATCTAAAAGCAGAGGTGATCGATCTAAGTCCAGAGGCAGATCAGATAAGACTAAGAAAGGAACATGTTTTTCATGTGGCAAAGAAGGTTACTGGAAACCCGACTGTCCAAACAGAGGACACAAGAATGGTGGTGACCAAGCAGTAAATGCAGTATCTGAAATAAGGCAACCCCTAGTGCTAACAACAAGCATTCATGATTCATGAAAGGAGTGAGTTTTAGACTCAGGTTGCACATTTCATATCACACCAGATAAAGACGTCTTAGGAGATGAAAGCAAAGTTCTAATAGCAAACAACACTTAATGCGAAGTGAAAGGCATTGGAAAAATCAGAATCATTAATGAAGACGGTACATAAGTGATTCTAAGAGATGTTCGTTATATGCCAGAGATGAGCAGGAACTTAATCTCCTATGGAATGCTAGATAACTCAGGGTGCAACTATCAAGGTGGAGATTTCACTATAACATTCTACAAAGATGGACAGAAGGTGATCACAAGCAAATATGAGAACGGTTTGTACTATTTACAAGGAACGGTGTCACGCGGTGAAGCTAATGTCAGTGAGTCTACTGATACTAAGACAAAAGTTTGGCATTCTCGGTTGCGTCACATGATTTCTAAGAACATGGAGTTACTTGCAAAGGAAGGCTTTATTCCTAAGACTGAAGTGGGAAAGCTAGAGTTCTGTGAAGGTTGCGTGCTTGGAAAGACACATAAACTGAGTTTTCCTACAGCTCAACATACTACTAAAGGCATCCTAGAGTATGTACATTCAGATCTTTGGGGTTCTCCATCAACTCCGGGAAGTCTTGGAGGTTGCAAGTATTTCATAAGCTTCATTGATGATTTCTCTAAGAAAGTGTGGGTCTATTTCCTACATACTAAAGATGAAGCGTTTTCTAAGTTTAAAGAATGGAAAGAAGCAGTTGAAAGCCACACAGAGAAAAAGATCTAGTGCATGCGCACTGACAATGGCTTGGAATTTTGCAACAATAGATTTGATGAGTTGTGCATAACATCTAGAATTAAGAGGCATCGAACCTGCAACTATACGCCTCAACAGAATGGGGTTTCAGAACGTATGAACCGCACCATCATGGATAAAGTGAGGAGTATGCTAGTAGAAACTGGATTGGGACAAGAGTTTTGGGCAGAAGCTACTTCTACAGCAGTGTATTTGATAAACAGGACACCATATTCAACCATAGACTTCAAGCTTCCAGAAGAAGTTTGGTCTGGGAACAAGCCTGATTTATCACACTTGAGAAGGTTCGGTTGTACAGCCTATGTTCATGTTACTCAAGAGAAAACGATGCCTAGAGCCGTGAAAGGAGTTTTCGTGGGTTATCCCTTTGGGGTTAAAGGTTACAGAGTTTGGATTCCAGAGGACTTAAAGTGTACTACAAGCAGGAACGTTGTGTTAAGAGAAGATGAACTCTACAAAGATGCGCAAGCAAGTAAATCAACAGATGAAAAAGAGAAATCAGTTAAAAGAAACAAGCGAGTCAAAGATTCTAAGAGGAAGGTCTCATTCATTCCCAGTCTGATACGTGGACCTAGTGGTCCTAACTATGAACATGGAGAAGCATCTGATCCTGGAAATACTACAATATCTCAACAAGAATCAGATTATTCAGGAAGTTCAAGTGAATCAGAAAGTGCCCATGAGACAGAGGGTTTAACGTTTGTTGAGGACACTGAATCTGCGAGTTCTATTGATAACTACATGCTTGCTAGAGACCGTGTTCGAAGGCAGAATGTGAGGCCACCATCGAGATATGAAGATGCAAATTTGGTTGCTTATGCTTTAGCAGTGGCAGACGACATTGAAAGGGAAGAACCTAAATCTTTTGAAGAAGCTAAAAAGAGTAAAGACTGGAAGCATTGGAGTAATGCAGCTGACGAAGAGATGGTTTCTCTAAACCGAAATCACACTTGAGACTTAATCGAACGGCCAAAAGTTTAAAAGACCGTGGGCTGCAAGTGGATTTTCAAGTATAAGCCTGGTATCCCTGGAGTTGAACCTTGTCGACATAAGGGCATGCTAGTTGTAAAGGGATTCTCACAGAAGGAAGGAATTGACTACAACGAAATCTTTTCACCAGTGGTCAAGCACGTCTCAATAAGACTGATGCTTTTAATTGTGGTGGATAGAGATTACGAATTGGAACAGTTGGATGTCAAGACTGTGTTTTTACATGAAAACCTAGATGAAAAGATTCTAATGGATCAACCGGAAGGTTATGTGAAACCAGGCGATGAGAACAAGGTGTGTCTTCTAAGGAAATCACTTTATGGTCTAAAGCAATCTCCTAGACAGTGGAATCTTCATTTTGACACATTTATGAAGAAGGAGAAGTTTCTACAGAGCTATTACGATTCATGTGTCTATATGAGGAACGTGAATACTCCAAAGGCTATCTATCTACTGTTGTATGTTGATGATATGCTAATAGCTTCAGGAGACAAGACGGAGATTCAGATTATGAAAGACAGTCTGAGCAGAGAATTCGAAACGAAAGATTTGGGAAGAGCTTCCAGAATTCTTGGAATAGATATTACCCGAGACAGAAAGATTGGAACCCTAGTACTATCTCAGGAAGCCTACATTGAGAAAGTACTAAAGAGTTTTGGAATGGGAGATTCTAAGCCAGTCACAACTCCATTGGCGACTCAATTCAAGTTGAAGAGTCTAACCAAGGCAGAGGCATTAGAACAAACTACTAAAATGGATGGAGTTCCTTACGCAAGTTCTGTGGGGAGCCTAATGTATGCCATGATAGGCTCCCGACCAGACTTAGCTCACGCAGTGGGAGTTGTGAGCAGATTCATGTCCAAACCAGGAATGGGTCACTGGTTGGCAGTTAAGTGGATTCTGAAATACTTGAGGGGTGAATCTAAAACCAGTTTAACGTTTGTTAAGAGTTCAGTGTGTTCAACTGAAGGTTTTTCAGATTCAGATTATTCAGCTGATTTAGACAGACGGCGTTCAGTTACTGGTTACGTGTTTAAAGTTTGGGGTAATACAGTTTCGTGGAGATCAAATTTACAGCCAGTTGTAGCTCTATCGACTACTGAGGCAGAGTATATGGCACTCTCCACAGCAACCAAAGAGGCAGTTTGGTTAAAAGCTATATGCGAAGAACTAGGTCTACAGACAGGCAGTGTCAAAATGCATTGTGATTCACAGAGTGCCCTAGCTCTAGCAAAGAACAGAGTATTTCATGAAAGGACTAAGCATGTTGCAAACAAGTATCACTTCATCCGTGATATTGTTGCTCAGGGTGATATTATCCTACACAAGATTCACACAAGCAAGAATCCATCTGACTTCCTAACTAAAGTGTTACCTGGTCCGAAGTTCAGACTTTGTTCGGAGTTGGTGAACCTGTTCTGAAGCAGAAGCGGCTTCGGGTAGCAATGTGTCTCCGTTGTTGGTTACCTCGCAAAACAAAAGGAGAAAGTGAGGTTAGATAACATATACAAATCATTGAATGTTATCAAATTTTACGGTTCTCAAACCAACTTGAAGATCAAAGAAGAATTCGTTACCCGAGTATTGGAAGCGAGGTGGAGTTCTCTGGGTTGTTCAGTTTCAGGTGGAGTCTCTTCGGATTTCCGGAAACAAAGAGAGATCAGAGTCAGAAAGGGTTTTCTAAAGTCAACTTCAGCTCATCAGAAAAGTTTCAGAGTTTCATCAGAAAAGAGAAGAGTCGAAGAAGACTTATTTTTTTTATGAAGGAAAGGTTGAAGCTTTGATGTGAGAAGGTTGGTTTTCATGAGTTCTGGTTCAGATCTGGTACATGCAGAATCAGTCGAGGTTCGTCGGTTCATCTTCTCGGTCATGCAGAGTGTTCTGATCAGGAGGTGTGTTGGGTTCTTCGGGAATTTGCATGAACAGACAGAGATAGGTCAGTCAGATAAAAATCTGATGAGAAGTTATTTTTTGAAGCAAAATAACTTAGAAGAAGAGAAGAGACACAGAGAATACCTGTTGATACATGGGTTCTCAGGTGATAGAGGAGCATCGTAGACGCTGCAGTAGTCGTCGGAAAGAGACGCAGAACAGCAGAGGCGATGAATCGCCTTAGAGGAAAGGGAGATAGACACGAAGGCTAGGGTTTCGTAAGAGAGAGACAACATTTTGGTGTTCTGTCTGAAAGGTGGAGATTGTGGGTTTAGTTCAGCCAAACTCCGAGTGGGCTTCTTTGCGCGGCCCGTCTCTTCTATAACCTGCAAAAGGATCAAGCCCAAGTCTCAAGCCCATTGCTGTCGGATTCATAATTGAAACGTTGCGTTTCAATCCAAGAGAGATCAAGTGGATAAAGGTTGTTACAACGGCCAGATTCAGAGGAGGAAGAGAAGACGATCGAGAGATAAGATCGAGGAAGAGAGAAGACGACTTAGCTCGAGATCACGAGGTTGAAGTTCGATGGAGTTATTAAAGCGGTATACGATCAGTCTGGATCATTCCGGCGGTGACTTTCCGGCTTCATAGAGGAAGTGATAAGCTCGCTAAACTCTCTCTTGTATTGCTCTGTTTTGGGGTTGATACGCCATTGTTGTTGAGCTTGTAACCTTGATCAAAGATCTGATAGTGAAGTATTTGAGGGATGTCGTTCCCTCCCCGGTGAGTAGATCAGCGAACACCGGGTGAACAAAACTCTTGTGTTGTTCTTTGATTGCTTTCTTCGATCGCAAACCTGAAACCAAAATCAAACTTGAATCAATCACACACATTAAGCAAGATTTAACCTAAGAAATCGGATCTAAATCTCTACATACTCTTTAATTTTATTGTATATGTTTTATTATTACATTAATAATATATAGTGACTTTTTTATACTACCTCCGTTCCCGAAAGTAAGATGTTTTAGATTTTTTTCTTGTTCCACAAAGATAGATTTTCTATATTGTTAAGGTACTTTTTTATACTTTTGAGGAACATTAATTGAGAATATTTGAATTGATTAAATTTCATTGGTGGAAAGTTATTGGAAAGTGTATAATAAAGTAAAAAGTAATTTACATTATAAACATTTATTAAATTCTTAATAAGCGTGCATACTCTAGAAAATCTTACTTTTAGGAACAGAGGGAGTATATTTTATTTTTTATTAATTGTTTTTGCGTTGTACATTTTGATATAATAAATTCATAACTGAAATAATTAAATAGAGAATCTTCTTCAAAATATGTTTTGAAGGTATATAGATGTAGATATAAAATTTTAACATATGCTAATAATTTTAATATTTTTATAAAATATTCAATAGTTTACAAATTTTAACTCGTTTTAATGGTGAATGATAATTTATTTAAATAAAATTATTATGAAAATTAAGTGGGTTAATTTATCAATTTAATATAATTTATATTTAATTCATAGGATACTTCTATTTTAATATAATATAGAGTATAATTTTAAAATTTATAAAATGGCATATAATTTATTTATTTTTATCACAAAAAATAATTAATGTTAATTTATAATAATATTGTATTGCTTATTATGAAATTAATTGTTGCATTTTTATGAAATTTTAAATTTTAGTAGTATTTTGTTAGATTTTTCACAATAGATTTTTTTTAAGTGAAAATAAAATTTAATTTTGTAGTTAATTGGTTGTTATTAATATCTTTATTGATTATTAAAATTTTCTAGGAATGTTATATATCCAATTGATTAATATAAATAATCAAATATGTCATATTATATAATTAGCTAAATTATCCTCCTATAACTTATCAACCGTACATAAAATAGTGACTTTATTTTAATAGAATACTAGATTTTAACCCGTACGTCCGTGCGGATATTTTTTTATTTTATAAATGTATTTGATATTATTACAAATGTTTTAAATATATAATTTCTATTTTAATGTTATATATTGTGTAACTTTATAATATTATTGTTTATACTTCTTATTCGATTTTATTAATATATAGTGATTTGTTCTTTGTTTAATACATTTTACTTTGTTATTAGTTTTTATTACTTACTAATATATTTTCGAGTTAGGTACTATAAAATAACAATCTGAAATATTCAAATAGAGAACTTCTTTCAAAATATGTTTTCTTTAATTTATACATTTTGCATAAAATACATTTTTAAAATTTATTTATTTATATTATATAAAAGAAATATGTTTAAAATAATTTATATTTACATGTTGTGTTTAAAAAATATACTTTAACACATATCATTTTAGTATTTTACGGGATTTATAAAGAAAAAATATTGTTTTGCTTAAATAATATAGTCCTATTATTTTAGTAAATCTTATACATAGTAGAATCTATCATTTGTTTAGAAAATTTTATTGATATATGATATTTTTTGGACGTTACAATCAAGTATTAAGTTATATGCGTTTAAAAAAATACAATATTAAGTTATATTTTTTTAATTAAGAATTCAAAATATTAGATTGTTTTAATTTTTACAACATATATAGTTTGCTCGCGTCTATTCCAATAAAACTATATATTAAGTTTTTTAATTATAAATTCAAAATATTAGATTGCTTTATTTTTTTTGAATTAAGAATTCAAAATATTATAATTAATATAATTTTTTCATATTTAATTCATAAATCAGTTCTATTTTATATAATACAGAATATAATTATAGAATTTATAAAAATATAGTATAGAACTTTATTTTCTTGTTTTATAATAAAATTTTAGTTAACACTGATTTATAATAGTATTATATTACTAGTTACGAAACTAAATATTAAGTTTTTTAATTATAAATTCAAAATATTAGATTTCTTTATTTTTAATTAAGAATTCAAAATTTTAGAATTAATATAATTTTGGCATATTTAATTCATAAAACACTTCTATTTTTTTTTTATAATACATAATATAATTATAGAATTTATAAAAAAGAGTATAGAATTTTTATTTCTTTGTTTTATAATAAAATTGTAGTTAACAGTGATTTATAATAGTATTATATTATATGTTATTAAAAATATTTTAATTTTTAGGTAAGATTTTGTTAGATTCTTTTTCAACAGATTTTGTTGTAAATAAAAAAAATCAAATTTATAGTTTGCGTATTATTAATAATCAAATATGTCGTATTAACTACTTTTTTGATAACTCTGGTATCTGGGCAGCCACATTCCCAACTATCCCCGTAGGGGGTCCAGCGCCCCAACGGAAGGGATGTTAAATCCGCTGTGGCCGGGGCTCGAAGTCGTGATGGCGGGCACCTCAGCCGAGGTTCCTATACCACCAGACCACGAGGCCCGGTTCGTATTAACTACTTTTTAAGTGATCTATTAATAATCCAACTATGACTTATTAATACTAATGCGATTTATTTCTCTCGTTAATGAGGACCAATGAGCGGTGCAATATCCACTTCTAAGAACAATTTTCTCCATAACACCGCATCTGCCTCATTTTTCTTCGTAAGCCATTTCTCCATCGCACATATATATCCTGAAGATTTAACACGGCAAGATGCTCTTCTTTAACACTAGATAGAGTAATAATGTCTATAAAAGTGAAACAGCAGAGGTAAACGCGGTCCAAAAATTTCTCTTGTAACATCAAAACAAATAAAGAAGTCTTCTCTGTTCTATGATTACCACTTCCTTCTCTATCACTACTACTTTTCTATAGCAAATTTTTTTGAAGTATTTCGACATGCCTCATTAATAAAGAATTTATTTCCCAGCGAGTAAGAACATCAACATCGCAGATCCTTAACTGGGTTTGTTAAAAAAAGTAATGCTGGGGACTCCACAAAACAACTAAAACCGATCACAAAAGTCGTCAAAGAAGAATCCACTTTCTGCTGTTTATTGTACTGTTTGCAGGTTCCACTGACACGTGACGGTCCGCGATTGGTCCATTTTTTAATTTTTTTTTTTTAAATCAGAGATAACAAAAAAAAAAAAAAAATTTTTTTAAGAAACCCAAAAAATGGTTTACCGATAATCATGGCCTAATAACGTCAATAACTCTACATGAACTAATAAATTTAAATTCACCTAAGCATGCACATGAAAAAAGCTTGTTAAAACATAAGAACAATTTGCAACTTTTTTTTTTTTTTTGAACTTAACAATTTGCAACCTTGAGAACAGAAAGTTGTGCAACATTATTGCATCCATGGTTGGTTTTGGCTAATGAGCCACATCCAAGAAACCCACAACGGCTGCAAGAAAACGACTTGGATGATCGATATATGAAAGGAATAGGTAAGCTTGTATCCTAAACTATATTTCGGATCAAGTCGAGATGTGTTTCCTTACGGGTAAATGTTTGTCTAAGATTATAAGTACGAAATCAAACCGACTTGTTGGTAAATAATTGAAACTGAGACAATTGTCAGTTTTTATAGGGCCAATGCGATATCAAAAAACAAAAAAAAAACAAACGGAATAGCTGTTCCATTCAAACCCATAATCTTTTGTTATTTGTTTTTGTTTTTGTTTTTTATAGTTCTTTTCCCTTTTCTCCAAAATATCTAGAACGCTTTTTCTGCTATAATTCACAATATAAATACTCTAACAGGTCTATCTATCATTACGATTGATGTGTTATTTTTTAGAACATGTGATCTTCAACTGGTAATGACGCTTTTACTGTGCTTAAATCTAGAGAGGTTCGATCAAAACGAAGCATTTGGGACCATTTCCGTTCACTTTTGAACTTTTGAAGTATTATGTGGGTACTTTCGATCTTTATTTGTTATTAATTATTATCTTTAAACATTTAACGCGAGTAGCTAGTGACTAGCGAGCGTATTTTGCCAAAATTATTGACAACGTATTATTATCTTTTTCTGGATTTTTGTTTTGTGATGGCTTCATACTTTTATTTTCGCTTTAATTGTTTAATAGCCAAAAAGCAAAATCACATTCTCATAAACTAAGGTTGTATTAGTGTTTGAAAAAGGAAAAGGATTGTACTGATAGCAACAGCCAACAGGCAAGGAGTGTCTTGTCCACGTGAACTTCAGGTGCGCGGTGGATCCCCTCCACATTGCCCTTTCGTGCTTTATTACAAATAAAGATTGTAAGTAAGCAGGGCCGGTCCTGGGCCAAGCCCAATGAAACATTCGGCTTGGGCCGGCCCTGTAACTAAGATTCATTACCCTTTCAATTATAACGAAAAAGATGTGATGGGTTCGTCTTTTCACTTCCCCCGTTTTATATAGATTCTTTCCATGTGATTCCTCACTGTTTCTGGAAAAGGAAACCACTAGATTTGACTCTCTCTCTCTCTCTCTCTCTCTCTCTCTTTGAAATCTTATAAATAGTTGAGTCTTGAACTTTTTGTTTTTTATTTTATTTTAATTCACACGTAATCTTCATAGATCTTAAACTAGTTTTGATTAATTTTGGTTGGATTTACGAAACGTAAGTTCTATTTTCCAAAAGTAAGATTTCACCTTAAAACTGGAATCAATATAAATTTATTGGTAAAAACTCTACTTAATGCTGTGACGATTTAAGTATTACCAGGTAGACTCCAAAAACAGAAAACGGTACTTTTGTACATGTGGTTCTTATATCTATTTTAGAAGCTTGCAAGGCTGCGCGCTTTTTTTATATATTCTTAGTTCAGAACTATCTTTGTTGTTGTTTTGACGTCTTTTCTGAAGGAATTGATAAATCTTTTTCAAAGCTCTAATTTTTCCTTTTCTTTCTTGTTGTTGAAAGATCTTTGATTTATTCAATACACATTTCAAGATAAATCACCAAAACCTAATTTAAAAGGGTAAAACAAAATAAAGGATGGAATCTCCAGATGTTTCATATAAAACAAAAGAAAAATAAAGATAAAAGCATGATTATCTGTTTGTCTAGACTAAGCGGTGGTTTCGTCACTATATAATTCATATAACAAACTTATAGTACTTTTGACCGAAACAAAAAGAAAAGCAAATTAATGTTTCAATTGCGTTCGAAATAAGATTCTCATCGAATTGGAAAGCAAATTAATATTTACAGCCGATTGATTTTAAATTGGAAATTCAAGAAGTTTGTCATGGTATCAAAGTCTACATCCCTGACCCACTAATCCAGTCCGAAAAAAACCCGATCATCCCACTAGCTGATGGTCCATGGAAGGTTTAATTTCACAGAGATTGCTAGAAAAATAAAGATTGCTAGAAAAACAAAGCATGGTTTTGGAGGAGGTATGATAAATTCTGCAAGATTAGTGGTTATACGTACTATTATCTCGAGGAAGGATGTTGGAAATAAGATCTCATATCAAAAATATGAAAAAGACTTAAGTAATATATAAGAGACTTAAGCTACTCTATTTACTGTCGATTGATTTTAAGCTGGAAATCCAAAAAAATATCAAATTGGTGGCAAATAATAGATATAATTCGGAAATAGTTCGAGTCTCACTCTTGTCTCTAGTCAAAAAGTTCAAAACCAAAAAGGAGAATAAAGTTTGTTCGTTACAGGAGGAAACGAAAGAAGCAAAACTTGCACCGCCAAATTAGCAAGAAACACGATTTGGAGCGACTTCTTAAAATGGCACCTTTATTTGAAAGAAAACATGTGGATCGGATATACTTAGAGCATCATTAACCCACAAACTCATTTGGGTCTCTTAGTGACTATTATAGTAATTAAATGTTGATAAAAACTTTAATTAAGAGACATCTAGATTTTGTGCTCCAATGCTAGTTTCTTAATCAAGGTTTTAAAAAAAAAAAATTAAAGTCAAGAGAAAAACCTCTAGGAAAAGAGCTTCCTTCTGCACCTCATGCTTTGCATCAGCTGCTGGTTTTGGAACCTTGTGATTCGCTACATACATGAAAGACACTCACCACACAGTCATTAAGTGGATTTCGAGACATACCAGGACAAGAGCCATGAGAGCGTCCTAATATGATCCGCAACCACTCTATAAGCCATGTCAACTCTATCGACATCTTCCACACCAACTTTGCCAGAATATGGCCTAGCTCCTGTGGCCTAAAAATGTGAAAGAATGAACACCACAAGTTAAGATTCACTGCAACTAGGGGAAAAGGTTGTTTTTTTTGTTTTTCTTGGCAGTTTTATATTCAATGTATTCAATGTAGCTAGATTCTATACCAGACACAACAACCTACATTGCGCTCTACCATGAAACAACACCTATCTATTCCATGCTTGTCAAAAAACTATGAATATTAAGAAAGTTTCTTTGGTCTCACCAAGATGTGTTTGTCACTAACCAAGTGACATGTTCTTGGTTCTGAGTTTATGAAAAGACCAATACCTTGTAGATTTCAATCACTACCAATTCTGAAACTTTCCTACTCCTGCAAGGTCACATGATATTTCTTAAAGACAAAACCAACTTCAAAGAACACATTCATGGAAGGAATCAAAAATACTTGCAGATACCCTTGGACTAATGATCCGAGTAAAAGGATCACCAAGAGTAAAGAGCTTAGCTTTGATCTTTCCATAAGCAGCATATGCTGATCTTAAAGGAAACATCTCCACCATCGTTTTCTGCAATTAGAATCCCAATCTGTTAAGCTAATACACTTTTCTTCAGATTCATTCTACAAAATTAATCATCAAAATCTGAAAAACATTACCCTGATGATTGAAAGTTGGATCAACGAATGTTTTCTAATCAAACCCCAAGCTTCCGCCAGATTACCTGATCGTGAAGAGAGTCTTGCTTAACGACGGAAGAAGCGGCGGAGCAGGCGAAGGCAGTCAGAGACAGCCTGAAACGAGGTCCGAGCAGGTCGCGACACAACTCCGTCGGCGGCTTCTGAGAAGAAAGTTGAGAAACGGTGGAAGCACCAGAAGAAATCGTCGTTCTTCGTCGAGGGAGAGAGAAACTTTTCCTCTGCCCAATAGCAATTAAACACATGTTTTTAAGAGACGTATCTTCCACACCCTAATTAAGATACGTGCCTAAACTTAATATCTATTTTTCTTTTTCATTTAATTACAAATTTCATTAAGAGACCCCCTTAAAAAACTGCGTTAATGCTGCTCTTAGAAAGATCATGTATAATGGTTTTCTAACAAAAAATCATAAACCATAGTTTACAAAGCAACGTTACTCTTGTATTCATTTATTTTGGTTAGGGCCAGCTACAATATTTTACATGAGAAGTATCTTTTCTTTTGTTATGTATATATTTTTTAAAAAAAAATTTGAACCAGGAGTTATGATAGAAATGAAGTTTGCAAGGATTGAAACCATTCTAGAGACAAAACCCACAAATTTACACTGCAAAAAACTTAAATACAAACCATTACTACTACATGATATCTAAAAAAGACACAAACCAATAAACTGTTCCCTAAATTTATTGCAGCAATCGATGTAGGATATGATAATACTTAGCCTCCTTACATTAATAAACCTAAAAATTGGAAATGTTAAAATGTTACTGTCTGTTTCCAATCTACTTAAATCACGAGAATTGTATACATTTTTTATATTCAAAATTTTGAAACAGATCGAGTCGAATAATAGATCGAATTTCAGATTCTAAATAATCTGGCCACCCTTAAAATCAGCAACCTAAACACCAATGGAATAAAATCATAGGATAAAACTACTGGTAGAAAGAGGAAACCAAAGGAAAACTAAGGCCAGCGTCAATGGTAGAACTCTTATGAATTTCTCAAATATTAGTATTTTATTTATTTATTTTTTCTCTGAAATTTTAAAGCCATTAAATCATCACAATGTGAAAAATGTGATTTAGGTCTCTCACAATTTTTTAGAGATCTTTAAATGAGAATCTTTTAATATTTTTCTCTTCACTATTCATTTTTTATATATATAATGAAAGACTCTCTATGAGATACTTTCACTGCACATGCTCTAGCCATAAAAGGCCAGAAACCAACACAGCTTCACACAGTAAACCATATGAGAAGTATCTATGTGGTTCAATACTATGAACATTATGTTTTGAGGTCCCTAGATATTTACTCGGAATGAGCTGTCTGTATTTTATGGAAGTCTGACTTGACCCTAATTAATCATGGATTTTAAATTATCGGATGACCAGATATTTAAATGCCAAATAGCATAATGATTTGATTCAGTAGAGTGATTTACGTTCATGATTTTCACAGGTTTTTTTTGTCAACCTCTCGACTTTAACAGTTAAATGTTAAAACGAGTTATGATAAGATTTCAGTCGCACATTGCTAGTATATATGATTTTGTCCTAAGTTTCAAATGAAGCATAAAGGTGGATTTTTTTTTTTTGATAATGTATAATCTTTGTTAACAAAAATTATATAATCCTTTTCAACAAAAATGTGTAAGTTCAAAGATATAATATAAAAGTTCATAACTAGTGACTAGACGTAGTAATTAGATTTCATTTTATATGAAATTTAGAATATTTTCCACGATACACTACAAGAAAACATAAATTTTACGAGGGCGGTTTTCCTCGTGAGTTCGTCGTAAAAGAGGCTTTACGAGGAATTAGCGAAGAAACACGTTTTGTCGTTACTCGTTCGTCGTTACACATATTTCCTCGCCAATTCGTCGTAAATTAGCGAAGAAAATATTTCGTCGTAAAAATGAAGAAAACAAATCGTCGTAAAGACCACGTAGACAGTCGACGTAAGAATGTCGCTACCGTTCTTCGTAAATACCACGAAAGCATTTCCTCGTAAACGACACGTACATATTTCCTCGTAAAATTCACATAATTACCTTCCAATGTTTTCCTCGTAATTTTCACGTAAATACCTTGAAAGTATTTCCTCATAAAATACTCGTTTAACATTTCTCGTGATTTCCTCGTAAATGTTCAACGTAAATAAGTCGTAGATTAGCTACGAATCTACTTCGTTTTATTATTTAACAAATTTAAAAATATTTAAAAATATTTAATTTATTAATAAAATTAAAATTTTAAAAATAAATAAATACGCAAATATTTTATATATAAATAAGTTTTGAATTTATAATACAACCACGAAAAAAAAGAACTAAGAGTCGTGCATCGCCCGGAGGAATTCATCACTCCTC
>NC_027750.1:27681832-27690207 GCF_000695525.1 Brassica oleracea var. oleracea
GTACTGCGAGTAAGGAGCACTCGGAGGCACCATCAAATCGGGATGAATATCGGCGACCATCGGAGGTGCCATCGGAGGAGGCATAGGAGGAGACATCGTCGGATGAGCCATCGTGGAAGGCACATGAGGAGCCGATGGTGCACTAGAAGAAGTAGACCCAGAGACTCTCTGAGTGTACTGAGTGTCGGGGACAGTCTCCTGACCCGAAGAACCGGGAACTGAAGAAAAGGGGTCTAAACGACTACCTGGCTCACCGAACATCTCTCTGTAATGGGCAATAAGTCTTCCTTTTCGAACCTGGGAAAAATATTTAATTTTTAAAATTAACATCATTAGTATATTTTCCAACATTATCCACCTAATCAACACGAAATAACATAAAATCCGAAAACCTATCTAAATTCCCTATACTAACCACCTAATCTATCCTAAACTAACCAAATTAGAGAGGAATCAGAGAGGCTTACCAGGATAATCTGCATCGTCGTCGTCATAATCAACCTGCAAAAATAAAGAGAATGTTAATGAAATACAGATAATGTATGAAATTTTTTTTAGTTAATACCTGATTCCGCAACCACTTAATGAAGTGTTGATCTTTCCTTTTGTCTACGTCACTTGTGGATATACCAGGAAATGTTTCTTCGACTTGAGAAACAAATAGGCTGTAAAATCACATTTTATAGGAATGAATCTCTCGCAATTATACAATTAATTATACTTATATGTGTTTCGAAGTGTCAATATATGTTACCTTTCAAAATAACGCATCAATGGATCTTCGCAATTGAGTAGAATATAGGTGTGTGCACTATGAGCGTCTTGTTCACTCGACCACCAAACCTCTTTAGACTTTCCACCGAGTCGCCCAATCTGGCTAAAGATGTCTGGAACACCAGCAACTGCATATGTTGGCGCAACACCACCATCATCATATCTTCTTGGAGCTCTTCTCCGTGTACGTACTTTTGACGCAAAGTAGTACGATGTGAAGTGAGAAACTTCTTCCGTCAAACTTCCAGCAATTATAGAACCTTCAACTTTGGCGAGGTTCTTTGCTTTTCCCTTCAAATATTTCATGGCTCGCTCATACTGATACATCCATCCGTAATGTACAGGTGCACGAAGCAATGCCTCATATGGGAGGTGGACAGCTAGATGCTCCATGACGTCAAAAAATCCGGGAGGAAATATCTTCTCCAAGTTGCACAATAAGATGGGAATGTTCTCCTGAAGCTGTTCCACGACTTCTTCTTTAAGAGTGTGTGCGCTCAGATCCCTGAAAAATGTTCCAATGCCTTTTATATTCGAAAAAAAATTAAACACATTGTTAGTCATATATTATTTTGTAAATTATTGTGATATAATACACTACGTACCTGCAAGTGCTTCATGTACGTTTGTTGGAAGTAGCTCCGCAAATGCAAAGGGCAGTAGTCGTTGCATAAATACATGACAATCATGACTCTTCATCCCGGAGAACTTTTGACCCTTTTCAACACATCTAGAGAGATTCGAAACATACCCATCGGGGAACTTCACTTCTGATGCCACCCAGTTGAACAACACCGACTTTTTTTCTGAAGATAATCTGAATATCGGAACGGGAACTTGTCCATTGCTTTTAATATGTAACTCGCTTCTTGAGCAAATATCCGGCAAGTCCAACCTCGATTTTATGTTGTCTTTTGTCTTCCCTGGGACATTCAATATTGTATTCATGATGTTCTCAAAGAAATTCTTCTCTATATGCATCACATCGAGGTTGTGGCGCAGAAGAAGATCCTTCCAATATGGCAACTCCCAAAATATACTCTTCTTGTGCCAGTTGTGATGAACACCGTAAGAATCTGGCATATTACGAGGGACATGCCAATTACCACCCCAACGAACTGTTTCGTTAGCTCCGTAGTAGTCGATTTGCGCTTCAATTTGTTCTCCAGTTAGATATGGAGGAGGAGTGTCTCTCACAACCCTTTTGTGCCTAAACAAATTCTTGTTTCTTCGGTAAGGATGGCCAATGTGAAGAAATCGACGGTGACAATCAAACCAACTTGTCTTCCTACCATTCTTCAGTTGAAACGCATCTGTCGTTCCATTACAATATGGACAAGCTAATCTCCCATGTGTAGTCCATCCAGACAACATCCCATAGGCAGGGAAATCACTTATGGTCCACAAAAGCATCGCTCGCATCGTAAAATTCGTCTTCGTTGAACAGTCATACGTCCTCACCCCTGTTGACCACAAATCCTTCAACTTTTTTATCAGTGGTTGTAGGAAAACATCCAGGGACCTTTTTGGATGGTTCGGACCAGGTATTAATATGGTCAAGAATAGTAACTCCCGTTGCATGCACATCTCCGGTGGCAGGTTGTATGGAGTAAGAAAGACTGGCCACAATGAATATTGTCTCCCTGACATTCCGAACGGACTAAATCCATCTGTGCATAATCCGAGATACACATTCCGGATATTGCTAGCGAAATCTGGATGTACTTTGTTGAAATGTTTCCAGGCTCTTGCATCTGATGGATGAGTCATCTCACCATCCGTCTGAGTATGCTCGGCATGCCATCTCATCTTTCCAGCAGTCTGCTCTGATTGATACAATCTTTTCAATCTGTCTGTAATTGGTAGGTACCACATCCTTTGGTATGGTACCCTATTACGTCCCCGTCCTTGCGGCTTGAATCGTGGCTTCTTGCATAATCGACATTCTTCTAGCTTCTCATCATCTCCCCAATAGATCATGCAGTTGTCGATGCAAACATCTATCATCTCCGAAGGCAACCCAAGGCTATAAACCAGTTTCTGAATCTCATAATAAGAATCAGCAGACACATTGTCTTCCGGCAAGTACTCTTTAAACAAGTCCGCCCATTCGTTCATGCAACTTTCAGGTAGATTGTGATCAGTTTTAATATTCATCATTCTAGCAGCTAACGACA
This sequence comes from Brassica oleracea var. oleracea, assembly GCF_000695525.1. Classification (NCBI taxonomy): domain Eukaryota; kingdom Viridiplantae; phylum Streptophyta; class Magnoliopsida; order Brassicales; family Brassicaceae; genus Brassica; species Brassica oleracea. The sequence continues at coordinate 27,684,784 of NC_027750.1, forward strand.
ATTTAGAGAGACCTTCTCTACAACCACTGTAAAGTGGTTGATTCGCCGCGTTTAACATTTCGTAAAACTTTTTTGCATCTATATTAGGTTCTTCATCTTCATCATGAGCTACGAATGCATCAGCTACCATATCATGAACCCTATCATAATCTACCATCTCCTCCTGATGGTAACTATGTTCATTATGCAAATGATGATCAACTGGTTCTTTTTCCTGAAAATTGCTATTACTACTACTAGCTTCATTCTGATCATAATTAAAACCTTCTCCATGTTGAAACCAGATATAGTAATTTGGCGTGAAACCTCTATTTATTAAATGCTTCCAAACATTTTCACGGTTTGCCAGTTTCGAATTGTTGCATTTCCGACAATGACAGAACATCTTACCACTTTCTTGCGTGAGCGGTGTTGAATATGCTTGATGCATAAATGTCTCCAGGCCCGCAAGGTATTCTTTCGTCACTCTCCCGTTAGCATCTCTATGCATATACATCCACTTCCGCAACTCGTAAATAGTCCCGGAGCCAGCCATTTTTTTTTCTTTCACGTTTTTTGTTGTTGGTGTGTTTAAAATGGTGTTCAAACATCCATATTTATAGGAAATTTCGAATCTGGTAGTTGTAATTTTCCTATGAATTTACGACGAAAATTAATTAGGTGGCAAAAAAAAACGTGTAACGCCTACAAAGTTGGTGGATTCAAAATTTCCTCGCTAAATACACTTAAATTATTTCCTCGTAAATAACACGCGAAGTTTACGTCGTATTTACGAGGAAATACTATTTCCTCGTAAAAGACACGTCAAATTATATCGACTTTACGACGAAACGCTTTTGTCGTTACCCTACGAGGAAATAACGATGACATTGGTTTTCCACGTAAGTTTCTCGTAAAATCGACGTAAATTTACGAGGATTGTTTTTCCTCGTTAACTTTCTTCGTTAAGCATGTGTTTTCTTGTAGTAGTGATAGCTTTTTGGACTCGTGCATTTGTGTATTATATAGTTTAGTGAGATCTTATAATTATGTGAAAACTTGAAGTTTATTACAAAGACCCAAATCCAGATCAAATGTCATTACGGTCAAATATTTAGCAGTTAACCATAAGTTAGTTTGCAAGACCAATTTTACTTGTTACTTCAAAATGAAGATTAGATTTGGACGGTCGCATAACCGTCTATCCTAACATAACCCACTGATATATACAAAATAAATCCATCAGAAACGTTAAAGAAAAATCTATCACAAATATCTTTACCGATGATGAATCTTTGAACAGAAAGGAGACAAGAAAACAATACATCAATATTTTCAACCATAATGGGAAGCTAGCCGGTCACACTCCAAAAGCGGCATTCGTTTTAGGGTTCTTTCTTGAAGGGCCCTGCATCAATTGTGTCGACTAGTTTCTCCTTATCTCTTTCCCTCACCACAATATAATGATGAACCTTCACTTCCTTTTAAACATCCTTTAAACATCACTCAATCATCAAGTTACACCTAAACCTTATAATTAAAGAAACAAAATAAGTTTATATATATAGAGAGATAAACAATGAAGGAGAAGTCAAAAGGATGAGGCCCCGAAGACTTGGGAGAAGAATGTTGGGATTTATCGGTGGCTACGTCAGAGAATCCGTCATGGACTACGTCAGGAATTGTTGATGGAAATCAAACAAGATTGAGTAACTTAAACCAAGACAAGGACGTCATGTTAGGAAAAAGAAATGTCACTTTTATGGAGATATGGAAGTCGGCAGGATCCTGGAAATATTACTTTCATGGAGTTATGGAAGTTGCAAGTATTTTGGAATATTTCCTAATAGGTTTATAGAAAGGGGCGAATGCCCTAATCCGACTAGGTTAACCTAATAGACTCCTACTATATAAGAGGAGCTCGTGTGTACTCTTTCTCCTTTGTCCAAGAAAAGACCTAGCTTGGTTTGTGAGCTTTGGTTGTGAGAGAAAGAGAGGTTCTATATTCTTTATACTTCAGATTATAGTGGATTGCCTCTTGCCAGGCCCCAGTGGACGTAAACCATTCTAGGGGAACCACTGGGTAAACAATTTCTTGTATCCATCTTCTATCTTTTCCGCATTCTTCTTCCTATCTCTATTATTCTACAAAATCAAATTTCTTACTTACGTCGTTGAGTTCGTCAAAGAGTGTATCAGCGAGTTTGTGTGTTTGATTCTGGTTCTTGAGTCAAACAGTTTCGTCGTTGTGGTTCAACAAAGTGGTATCAGAGCCTTGGTTGATGTTGTTGTCAATGGCAAAGTTAAGAATTGAGGTGGAGCGTTTTGATGGGAAGGGTGACTTCTCATTGGGGAGGAAGAGGATGCTTGCGCATCTGTCTGTCCTTGGTTTAAAGGATGTGTGAGAAGAGTCTACGTCACCTTCTGCGTCAGTCAGTGATGAGGAAGAATGAAGACGAAGATGTATTCAGGGAGAGGTTGGTGAAAGAGGAAGATCAGAGAAGGCGATGAATCTAATCATTCTCAATGTTGGAGATCATGTGCTAAGGAAGATCGAGTTGTGTACGTCAGCTGCTTCTACATGGTCTACACTAGAGAGGTTATATCTTTCGAAGACTCTACCGAATATAATTCACTTGCAGCACAAATTCTATACCTTCAAGATGGTCGATACTCGGAGTATGGATGAGAATATTGATGACTTCTTGAAGATTGTCTCTCACCTGTCAAGCGTGAATGTAACTGTGTCAGAGGAGGTACAAGCGATTCTGCTCCTGAATTCGCTTCCTTCACAGTTTAACACTCTCAAGAAAACGCTTAAGTAGGTGACAAGTGCAGCAAGGTCTAAAGATCAGGATCTGAAGTCCTCTACGGCTTCACATGATAGTGGTGAAGGATATTATGCTAGAGGAAGGACTGAGAAGAGGGATCATGTGAGGAAAGAAAAGGGCAAGTCTAGATCGATCTCAGGGTCTAAGATAACTTGCTGGTTCTGCAAGAAGCATGGGCACACTAAGAGGGAGTGCTACGCCTACAAGAAGAAGTATGGCATAGGAGAAGATAAAGTTGAAGCAGCCGTTGTGATAGATCGTGAATCAGCGGATGATGCACTGTCGGTAGCAGATACGTGGCATCATGATAAGTGGGTGATTGATTCTGGATGCTCCTACTACATGACATGTAGAAGAGATTGGTTTCACACGTTTGAAGAGTTGGCTTAAGGACAGGTTCTTCTTGGTGATGATTACGCGGTTGGAGTGCAAGGGATTGGTACAATCAACATCAAAGCTTATGGTGGTTCTGTCAAGATGCTCTCGAATGTCAGGTATATTCTGGAATTAAGAAGGAACTTGATATCTACTGGAACCTTGGATGTGTTAGGCTTTGTGCATAGTGGCAGACATGGGAAGACTAGGTTTTATAAGCATGGTAAACTAGCTCTTCAGGGAACCTTGTCTGGGTCATTGTACCTGTTAGATGGTGAGACTGTGTCAGGTGAAGTAAACAGTAGTGTCAGGAAGAAACCATCTATGGATGAGAGAGTCTTGTGGCATAGACATCTTGGGCACATGAGTATGAAGAATCTACAGATTCTTTCCCGGAGAGGGGTGATCGATAAGACGAAGATTGGAGTTTTGGAGTTCTGTGAGACCTGTGTGATGGGGAAGCAGAAGAGGTTGAGCTTCAACATCGGAAGACATGATACAGGTGAAGCTCTCAGGTATGTACATGCTTATTTATGGGGATCTCCAAATGTGACGCCAAGTCTATCAGGGAAGCAATATTTCCTATCTATTACCGATGATTACACAAGGAAGGTCTGGATATATTCCTAGCTGCTAAAGGAGAAGCCTTTAGTAAATTCTGTGAATGGAAGAAGTTGGTGGAGAATCAAGTCAAGAAGAAAGTGTGTTGTCTTAGAACAGACAATGGACTTGAATTCTGTAACACAGAGTTTGACAACTTCTGTAAGCACCATGGAATTCAGAGACATAGGACTTGTGCATATATACCACAACAGAACGGTGTAGCTGAACGTATAAACAAGACTCTGATGGAGAAGGTGAGGTGCTTTCTGGTTGAGTCGGGTCTAGAAGAACAATTCTGGGCTGAAGCGGTGTCTACGTCAGCGTATGTGACAAACAGGAGTTCATCTTCTGCAATAGATTGGAACATTCCGGAGGAACTTTGGTTGGGCAAGAAGCCCAGTTATCTGCACCTAAGAGGATTTGGATCTGTGGTTTACATTCATGCGGATCAAGGAAAGCTCAAGGCCAGAGCTAAAAAGGGAATCTTCGTCAGCTATCTACCAGGTGTGAAAGGATACAAAGTTTGGCTTCTTTAAGAGAAGAAGTGTGTTATAAGCGGGAATGTGTTATTTGCAGAAGATAAAGTCTACAAGGATTTGAGTGTCTGTGAGGTTAAAGCAGATGTCACAGAGAAGCTAAGAAATCAGACTGTGCTGGGAGAAACAGCAGGATCTGCGTCAGGACCGGAAGTTGAACCTTCAGGTGGAGCTGTTGACGAAAAAGTTGAAGTAGCTGTTGACGCAGATGATGAACAAGGTGAAAGTCTTGAATGATATCAGCTAGCAAGGGATAGAGTTCGGAGAAGAATAGTACCACCTGCACGGTACTCTGACTCGGAGGATATAGCAGTGTTTGCGCTATATGTAGCTGATGACGTATGTGCCGAGGAACCTCAAGACTATCATGGAGCGATGAACAGCAAAGAGAGAAGGCAGTGGGATGAATTATATAGTAAAGAGATGACTTCACTGGATAAGAACCAAACCTGGAAGCTTGTGAGAAGGCCTAGTAAGTGCAAGGTGATTGGCTGCAAGTGGGTCTTTAAGTTGAAGTCTGGTATACCTGGTGTTGAGAAGCCTAGATGATATTAGGAGTTTTCAAGGCTCCTAAGACAAATGTTGTAGTATAAATGATTGTCGAACCAATTCCAAGGGATTTCAAGCACTGAGAATGCAAGTACTTACTTAATACAAGTGCAACCGATGATTTTAAAGGTTTTCAAAACTTTACTAATGCAGTTTCAGAATAATAAAAACGGTTAATGAGTTGACTTTCTTAACTAAGGAAATGAGAACTCATGGGCATAGGAATTAGACCTTGGGTGATCAAGTTTCGAACTAAAGATGGCAAACGAACAATCAAACTATCAACCTTAAGTTTAGACACGATTCTAAACAAACTCTATGTCTAGAAGAATGTTCATTTACTAACACATTTCAAACAACAAATGTCTTCGGTTGAATAATATGGAAGCAATCATTACTAACAGGTCTAAGGCTATCTTAGCATTTCTAACAACAAATGTCTTTGGCAAAATATGCTAAAAGCTTAGAAGAGTTGTTTCAGGCATTTCATCGAACACCTTTTGGGTGGAAAATGCCTAAAGATCAACTTTTGAGAAGCTAACTCAGAAGAT
>NC_027750.1:27691321-27691559 GCF_000695525.1 Brassica oleracea var. oleracea
AACTCTCACATTCATTAAGCATAAAACATCAAGTGAATTCTTGCAAATGGTCAATTGGTCCAAATCATTTGGTTGAGTAAGGGAAGGCTTTTATTCAAGTGGGTCAAGAGGTACGAAATCCATGATCTTTTAAAGTGTTTTACTCTCGAAACGAGTAGCCTTGACATTGCACATAATATATCTAAGAAAGAGACCAACTCATGCATACAATGCTCAATCTCCATTGTTCTACTCTTTT
>NC_027750.1:27691600-27691910 GCF_000695525.1 Brassica oleracea var. oleracea
ATCTCTCACCAAAAGACCCCAAGAACACTTTGCACATAAAACTCTTTTTCTTTGAAATCTATAAAGGATTTTCTTAACTTCTAAACAAATCTTAGCTCTAAACAACTTTGCTAACCCCCCTTTTCTTTCTTTTTTCTTTTTTTATTCTTTTCTTCTTTCTTTTTCTATTTTTTTCTATTTTTTTTTATTTTGTTTTTGTTTGGGGGCCAAGACTTTTCACAAATCGAGCTAGAAGTTTCTCTACTTATCCCATAAAGACTAGTCAATTAAACACAAGAGTTCACTCTTTTCCTTCAACTTTCTCATACTC
>NC_027750.1:27692915-27694370 GCF_000695525.1 Brassica oleracea var. oleracea
TGCCTTGTTCCATCTCTGAAGTCGACCAATATGCTCATGAGCGTCACGAAGCGACCAGGAGGAAGAACCCCATCATGTGGCTTGAAGTAGTAGCGCGGAGGTCCATAGACGGGTACAGATGCTTCCCTAGGAGGTTCGTAATGTCTCGTCGGAACACTTCTTTTCCTTGGTGGAGCAATGGGACCGAGAGACCTGTGTTCTCCAAGAAAGTTTTCCTGGGATATGTTGAAGCTGATAGCTCCAGGTCTATCTAAGCTCGTCAGGTTCTGGTTTGGAAGAACCACTTCGACCGACTTGCCCTGCAAGTAGTAGTGGTAGACGTAGTCTTTCCCATACATCCCACTGAAATAGGTGGCAATCCTCAAGTAAGTGCCATCGATGAACTTATGCCCTGCTGCGTCCTTTCCCAAAGGAACATTCAGAAATTGGAGCAGTGGCGTGATCATCCCGCCTATCCCAACCTTTGGTTGCGAATCAGTTGTGTACCATGCCCAGTCTTTGTAGTGCTCGAGACGATTCACGAAGAAACTGACCATCCCGAAGGAAGCATAGATGTCGTTGCTTGGAAGGGCCAACGTTCCAGGTGGGGCATAGGGGTGGATAGCCGGGTTGCTCGGTGACACTACCAGCTTGCTTCCGTGGGTAGAATGCATGGACGAGCATCCTATGGAGGTAGCGTACAGACGGGTGCCGTATATGTGAGTTCTTGTCAGCCCCGGTAGAGTGTTTGTTTCCAGTGATTAGCTTCCAAAGCTGAGCGGGGAGGTTTTCACACTTGGGAAGGGAGTAGTCTGCCAAGTCTTGGAAACCCATGAATCTCCCAATGTCTTTGAAGTTCATGTTGTACTCTCTCCCATTGACCCTGAACTTTATTTTGCCCCATCCCTGCCTCACGTGCGGATCGTCATGGTAAGTGACCTCAAGGGAAGACAAGAACTGACAGGAGACATCCCGGTAGGTGGGGTAGGCCATGGTGAGGAGTTTGGGCATCTTCAGGTGCCCCAGCATTGCCTCAATATCAGAATTGAGACCCACCTCCTTCAGCAAATCAAGGTCAGCGAATCTGGTTGGAGTCCAAGTTACCCCATTCAGCAAATGATGATACAGCTCTTCCTCAGATGGAGTTTTCACCCTGTCTCGATCATCAGAAACCTCCTTCCCCTTGGAAATCTTGGCCCTCTTTGTAGGAGCCTGCTCATCTGCACTTTCATCGCCACTCTCTTCATCTGTGGCAACTGCTATACTCTTCCCTGTCCTCATCTCTTGCTCCTTTGCCTTCTTTGCAGCCACGGTTTTCTGTCGAGAAGTCTTTTGTGTCCCAGAACCAGCTCGTTCCGAGGCTAAAGCCTTTCCTCTCAACGAAGACTCTTGACTTTCAGGTTCCTGCCTCTCAGCATCCGACTTTCCCTTTGTTTTCTTAACCATTGTACCTGAGAAATACAAAACTTGGAAAGG
>NC_027750.1:27694482-27695731 GCF_000695525.1 Brassica oleracea var. oleracea
TTTGGATGGAAGGAAATGGGGAATGGGTGGTGAGGAATAGACTGTTGGGGCGAAAGCTTAGATTTAGAAACAAGAACTAGGAGATTTGGGTGAGAATTGAGAAAGTTAGGAGATTTTTGGTGTGGGTTTGTTTGAGAGAGTATGAGTGTTTGTGAGAGGAAAGGAGAGTTAAAGAGATGAAGGTCGTGGGTATGGGTAGTTCTAGGGTCGTCCGGTTAGGTTTAGGGCTGGTTAACACGAATTAAACCGGACAAAATAGAAAAGGGACTTACCTGGACCGGCTCTGGAGCGACCTGGAGTGGTCGCTCTAATGGGTCGCTCTGTGTCGCAGTAAACGCGAACGACCTCACATGGTCGCTGCGTCACGTCGCTCCCAGCGATAGAAAACGAGAGCGACCTCACGTAGTCGCTGCGGGACGTCGCTCCGAGGGCGATTCTGGAGCCTCAGAGACATAAAACGCGAGCGACTTAGCCGAGTCGCTCTGATCACGTCGCTCCCAGCGACAAAAACACGAGCGACCTCACGTGATCGCTGCGGGACGTCGCTCCCAGAGCGACTCTCGAGTTCCGGACACCGAATGTGCGAGCGACTTAGCCGAGTCGCTCTGATCATGTCGCTCCCATCTGGAGCGACCTCGTGGCGTCGCTGCGGAACCTCACTCCCACGCTCGAGTCCTTGCCACGACCGGATCGATGAACCACCTGAACAACACTTCAACACTTCCCTTTTTTTTTTTTAATGAAATATGAAGAAAATGAAAGTAGCAATGCAATATGTACAAGGATACGCATGGGACTTCCTCCCAAGTGAGCTTGTTTTAAGTCTCTAGCTTGACTTTGCTTCCTTTTGGTCTAGGCTGGGGTAGGATCAGACAGTGGAGTTGAAACTCCATCTTCCTCAGGTGCATCAGCCATGTAGAGCTTAACCCTTTGCCCATTGACAGTGAAGTCTTTTCCATTTGTACTCCACAAAACTATTGCTCCATATGGCTTAACCTCTTTGACCTTGAAAGGGCCGGACCACCTTGACTTAAGCTTTCCTGGAAACAACTTCAGTCTTGAGTTGTGGAGAAGAACACGATCTCCTTCTTTAAACTCTCTCTTTAGGATATTCTTGTCATGGAAATATTTAGTCTTCTCCTTGTATATCCTTGAGTTTTCGAAGGCATCCATTCTTATCTCATCAATCTCATGTAGCTGAAAAAGCATTTTCTCCTTGGCACTCTTGATGTCAAAGTTCAGCAACTTT
>NC_027750.1:27695837-27696218 GCF_000695525.1 Brassica oleracea var. oleracea
ATGTAAGCCCAAAGAGATGACAAGCTTCTCCGTACACTAGGTTGAAAGGTGTGGTCCCCAGAGGTATCTTGTAAGCTGTCCTATAAGCCCAAAGCGCTTCATCAAGCTTAACTGACCAATCCTTCCGTGTAATCCCCACAATCTTCTCCAATGGACTTGATCTCTCTGTTAGAAATTTCAACTTGACCGCTTTTTTGAGGATAGTAAGGAGTTGCAACCTTGTGCTTAACACCGTTCTTCCTGAGAAGTCCCTCAAGCAGTTTGTTGATGAAATGAGACCCTCCATCACTGATTACAACTCTTGGAACTCCGAACCTTGGAAAGATGGTGCTCTTGAACATCTTGATTACCACTCTTGCATCATTGGTGGGACTTGCAATA
>NC_027750.1:27699456-27725192 GCF_000695525.1 Brassica oleracea var. oleracea
GTGTCGCTCCGGTGAGGTCGCTCCCATGCACTGCTCGTCCAATGATCACCTTTTTCACCTCTTTTGAGCTCCAAATGCACCCAAATGTCTCCAAGAACTCCATGTGGTACTCCAATACCTGATAAGGACTCATGTATGCAAAATGCAACCTAAACATGGCTAAATCCTAGTCTATATGATCAAAATGCACATGGGTGAATGGATAATACAATGAAAATATGCAAGATATCACTAGATTCAAGGCTCGATTAGTTGCTAAGGGATACTCTCAGAGGGAGGGTATTGACTATCAAGATGTGTTTTCACCCGTCGTGAAACATGTGTCCATAAGATTTCTGTTGTCAATTACATTGAATCAGAATTTGGAGCTTGAGCAACTTGATGTAAAGACTGAATTTCTTCATGGTACACTTGAAGAAGAGATTTACATGGAGCAACCAGAGGGATTTCAGGTTAAAGGGAAAGATGATCGCGTTTGTCTACTTCAGAAGGCTCTTTATGGACTAAAGCAGGCACCAAGACAATGGAACAAGTGTTTTGATCAGTTTGTGATTAGTCATGGATTTATGAAGAGTGAATATGATCATTGTGTCTACATCAAGAAGTTAACCAATGGTACGTACATCAATCTACTGTTATATGTGGATGATATGTTGGTTGCGTCAAATGATGCGGCAGAGATCATGAAGGTGAAGCAGCTACTCAGCAGCAGATTTGAGATGAAGGACTTAGGTCCAGCGAGACGAATTTTGGGAATGGGTATTGAGAGAGATCGTGTGAAGGGGATTCTGACACTATCTTAATCTGGTTATATCAGGAAGGTTCTCAAGGTATTCGACATGGATGAGTCAAAGAGTGTGTCAACGCCTGTTGGTGCACATTTCAAATTGTCTGCCTTAGACGATGCTGAAGCAGAGACAAGTATGGAGGATATTCCATATGCTAATGCTATCAGAAGCATAATGTATGCTATGATAGGCACAAGGTGTGATCTGGGATATGCATTGGGGTTGGTTAGCAGGTTTATTAGTAAGCCTGGGATGGTTCATTGGACTGCGGTTAAGTGGGTATTCAGGTACCTGAAGGGAACACAAGATCTGAAACTGTGCTTCAGGAAGAATGAGGTATTTAAGGTTGAAGGTTTCTGTGATTCTGATTTTGCTTCAGATATGGACAAGAGAAGGTCGATCGCAGGTTATGTTTTCATGGCTGGTGGTAATACAATCAGCTGGAGATCAAGTCTAAAAAGTGTAGTGGCTCTGTCAACGACTGAAGCAGAGTATATGGCGCTGGTTCAAGCGGTCAAAGAAGGAATGTGGTTAAGGGGCTTAGCGGAGGAGCTTGGATTCAAGCAAGACACGGTGTAAATATCATGTTACTCTCAAAGTGCATTGTGTCTAGCCAAGAACAATATGTATCATGAGAGGACTAAGCACATCAACAGAAAGATGCACTTCATCAGGGATATTATCGCTCAAGGTGATGTAAGTGTGAAGAAGATCTGTACTTATAAGAATCATGCTGATATATTAACCAAGGTTGTTCCGGTTAAGAAGTTTGAGGAAGCGGTGGACTTCCTTGGGATGTCTGAACACTGAGAAGCATTCGGCATCGCCTGACAAAGCACGAGTTTGATTAACCTAAGTAGTAGATCATGTTTGATGTTATCAAGGTGGAGTTTGTTGGGATTTATCAGTGGCTACGTCAGAAAAATCCGTCGTGGACTGCGTCAGGATTTGGTGATGGAAATCAAACAAGATTGAGTAACTTAAACCAAGACAAGGACGTCATGTTAGGAAAAGGAAATGTCACTTTTATAGAGATATGGAAGTCGGCAGGATCCTGGAAATATTACTTTCATGGAGTTATGGAAGTAGCAAGTATTTTGAAATATTTCCTAATATGTTTATGGAAAGGGGCGAATGCCCTAATTCGACAAGGTTAACCTAATAGACTCTTACTATATAAGAGGAGCTCGTGTGTACTCTTTCTCCTTTGTCCAAGAAAAGACCTAGCTTGGTTTGTGATTTTTGGTCGTGAGAGAAAGAGAGGTTCTATATTCTTTGTACTTGAGATTATAGTGGATTGTCTCTTGCCAGACCCCAGTGGACATAAACCATTCTAGGTGAATCACTGGGTAAACAATTTCTTGTGTCCATTTTCTATCTTTTCCGCATTTTTCTTTCTATCTCTATTATTCTACAAACTCAACTTTCTTACTTACGTCGTCGAGTTCGTCAGAGAGTGTATCAGCGAGTTTGTGTGTTTGATTCTGGTTCTTAAATCAAACAGTTTCGTCGTTGTGGTTCAACAAAGAAGAAGAAGAAGAAGCCGTGTTCACCTAAACGAGTTGGGAAGTCTCTGAAAAAGAAGAGAGCAACGCTCTACATTGTTGTGAAATGTATTACTATGCTTCTTTGTTCGAACGAGTAATCATCAATACACACATTTGTATGTATAAATGATGACACTAAAAGGAGACATATATAGGTTCACCTGCCACATCTCGTCGCTCTACGGTGTTTCTTTCTCAATTTTATGCAGGTGTGTTGTTGTTGTTAATAGGCCTGAGCATTTTACCCGGACCCGAAGACCCAACCGTAACCGACCCGAAAAAACCCGGTTCGGGTAGGAACCGACCCGATCAAATTACCCTATCGGGTCTTGTTGCAGAGGACCCGCGGGTCTTGGACCCGACCCGACCCAAACCCGAAATCCGATAGATACCCGAATTAATAATGTAAATTAAATAAAATGCATCAAGGGGGAATCGAAGACGGGTTATTTGTCTAGAGAACATGGGGGTCAACCACTAGGAGACAACAAATTGTTGTTGTATCTCGCATAGTTTAATATATATACACATTTTAATATAATAAAAACACAAATTTTGAATATTTTCGGATATATAAATATTTTCAGATATTTTTTTGTATTTTAAGTCTTTTTTAAATCGAACCCGACCCGAAACCGAACCGAATCCGAACCGATAAATTCTAGTTATCCGAATGGGTCTAACTATCTAAGACCCGACCCGACCCGGATCCGGCACGATTTGAACCGACCCGAAACCGAGAATTTGAAATTACCCTATCGGGTCCTAAACTCTTAGACCCGAAAGACCCGGACCCGAAAGGACCCGATCCGAATCCGACCCGACGATCCGAACCCGACCCGACGATCCGAATGCCGAGGCCTAGTTGTTAATATGCATTTCTAAATATTTTCCTTGTCAACTATACATATATGTACCCCCAATATTTTCTTGTCACTAGATGATCTATTTATGTTAATCATACCGGGCAATTTGTTTTCTACGTACCAAAAGGTAACTTCCTAATAGAACATGCTACGAGGCTGCTTTTAAGTACTATGGAGACTGTAAGTTACTATTTACTCGCATACATGCACACAAAATAGAGGGTACTGATTACTTGCTCACGAAATGTATTCTACTAAAATTCGCATTTTATTGAGCCAGGAAAAGATTTTGACCAAGAAAAAAAAAGTTGAGTCAGGAAAAAAGCTCTCGCATTTGTTAATAGTAATGGGCTTAGGCCTATTTTCTGTAATCATTGGAGGAAGTAATTAGACCATTACCGTCTGTGTAACTTTGGAGTGGTTTACGTTTACCTGATGGCTCAAACTTGAATTAATAATGTTCTTTGGTTAGATCATCTCCGATGTATTTTGCTATTTTCACCTTTAAAATAGAGGAATTTTATAATAGAAGTGAAATATGCTTTAATGTATTCCTCTAAAATAGTAATTTCTAAATGTAGAATAAAAAAAATAGAAGAATGCTATTTCGACGAATGCTATTTCGACGAATGCTATTTTTTCTTCTATAAATAGAGGAAAAATAGAGATCTTTGTTATAGAAGAAGAAATAGAGGTGGGTTAGAGCAATTTCACCGTCAAATGCTATTATAGAGGTGGAAATAGCAATGGATCAGAGATGGTCTTGTAAGCTGTTATTCCCTCCTTTTTTTCAAATCGCTAAGCTTTGGTGTATTAGGGATGTGTTTGGCTTTTTTAATTTGATTATAATAAAAATGAAAGGAAAATAAACATATAGTATTTTTTTCTCATTTTTACATACCTTGTGGAACTCTTTGTGCCAAAGCCGAGGGAGGTCAACTAATCTATGTGAAATGATTAAAAGAGCCTAGCTAGTGAATTCTGGTCTAGGGTGTTATCTTATATATATATATTTTTTTTTTCAGCAACAAACAGACTCGTATAGATTCTGTAAACCAAACTAGTAGCTCCGCATCTATATGAACAACAAAAGAGGGTTGCTTTCTTGCACTGCGTGCTAGACTGTCCGCCCTTGAATTATGCGTCCATGGTATATGGATGAGCTCTGAGCTGTGGAAACTGCTTTGTAGGACCTTGATGTCTTCCAGATAACTTGCAAATGCAGGTCATTCTTCAGGTTTAGAAACCATCTTCACCAATTGAGAACAATCTGTCGCAAAAGTAACTGTAAAGTGTCTTAAATTCCTCATACATTTTATCCCCCAACTAAGTGCCTCTATTTCCGAATGAAGGGGTGATTGACTCATTCTAGTGTTCCTCGCTCCCATCAAACCAGCAAAACCTTCCAAAGTACTGTACCACCCTTGTCCCGAGTATCTATCATTTTCTTTCCATGATCCATCTATATAACACCACCTACCAGGAATAGTTGGTATTGTCGCATTCACTACCGATCTTGCCTGAGCAGCTCGCTGTGTATGGGCAATTTGCGCCTCGGCCCAGAGCACCGACTTTGTTTCTGCCAACTTAAGGGTATCTCGAGGATCAATATCCAAATTACTAAATACATTATTGTTCCTTCCTTTCCATATATACCATAGAATCCATGCAAAACGATGATCTTCCATTGCTGGAGAAACTCTCCAAAATAAATGATCCATATTTGCAAAAAATGATTGACATGGAAAAATATCTGGGTTTGACGGGATCCGTGAGAACGCCGAGACCTGAATTGCCGGTGGACATTCAAAGAAGACATGGTTTATGGATTCTTCAGGTGCTCCACATCGTGCACAAGTCATGTCCCCTTGGATTCCTCGTGATCGTAGATTTTTCTTTACCGCTATGCAACCTGTTACCAGTTGCCAAAGAAAATGTTTTAACTTAGGTGAGCATTGCACTTTCCAGCAGTGTGCTTTCAACAACGAAACTGAAAGACCATACTCTGGCAGTGTCCTCTCTCTATCTGGATACACTCGCTCCACCTCATAACCAGTTTTAACCGCGTATCTCCCATTTTTCGTGAAATGCCATCCATCCCGATCTGCTGTCTGAATTCGGCTTAAAGGTATACTCTCAATAATTTGCACATCTTGCGGGTCCACCAACGTCCTAATAACCTGTGAATTCCATGTTCTTGATGTTTCATCAATAAGAGAATCCACTGTAAGATCCGGGTAAAGGCAAATAAAGTGTTTGATTTCTCAATTAATCTCCATAATTGTTTCCCAAGCATAGCCGTGTTGAAGTCTGTGAGGTCTTTAAAACCCAACCCTCCTTCATCCTTAGGTGCACAGAGTTTATCCCATGATTTCCAATGCATTCCTCTAGTGCTCCCCCCCCGAACTCCACCAAAACTGTGCTACTGCACTCGTCAGTTTTTTCATAACTGTTTTCGGAATCCGGAAACAACTCATTATATGGTTTGGCAGAGCTGTTACCACCGATTTTATAATCACCTCTTTACCCCCTTTAGTGAAAAATTTGAAAGTCCAGCCATTGACTCTATTATTCAATCTCTCTTGAACAAAACTAAATACTTGTACCTTTGAACCTCCCAAACTCTCAGGTATTCCTAAATATGATCCCATGCCACCTAGGTTCTGTATTCCCATAATATCCCGCATTTCTTGTCTTAAGTCTTCATCAATCTTATGTCCAAATTGGATCGATGATTTCTCAAAATTTATGTATTGACCTGATGCCACTTCATATTCCTTAAGAATCCTAAGAATAGTCTGACATTCCTCTCTTTTAACTTTACAGAAGAAAATGCTATCATCTGCAAAGAGTAAATGGGATATCGGGGGACAAGCCCTTGCAACTTTTATACCCGTCAGATGTTTCTCCCTCTCTGCCTTTTTAATATTCGCTACCAACGCTTCCGTACACATTTAGTACCTCTGACGAAGCCCCCGCTGCGGAATAATATTTCCTTTTGGTTGCCCATTTAGTAACACTCTATACTGGACTGAGGAAATGCATTTCATCATCAGTTTTATCCAATGATTATCAAAACCCAAGTTGTTGAATAAATATCCATGAAACTCTATCATGAGTAAAACTCATGTCTGTTATATATTGATCCACTGAAAAGCGTTTTAATTCATACTTATATATAACATAGCGCTGGTGTGAAATCTCCAAACCAAACCTTAATTATGAAATGACAAGGCTACATCCCTGCACAACATATATTAAACTTTAAAATTACAAAATTTCATATTCAGCAGGTTTAATAATGTTTCAAAAAACCTACTTTTTATAGTATATTTTTATGGTCAAATTTTTATCATATCTAAAAAAACATTCTAATACAGTAAAAATTCTATAAATTAATAATGTTGGAACTATGATATTTTATTAATTTGAAGAGTTACCAATTTTTAAAAAGTTTCCTTTTTAGATTTTTTTTAATTCTATTTTAAAATAATTTTATTTATAAAATATGAAAATATTTAATTTTACCGTATATACATTAATTAAATTTTAGAAAATTGACTTCTATACTGTTTTATTATATTATATGGTGTATATTTTTATTTTTCATATGTTTACGGTATAATTTTAATAAAATAATCAAAATATATTCAAATTTTAAAATATATAGGTATTTTTATTGTGAATAGAAAATTAACATATAATGTTTAATTTGTATTTATATAAAATGTATATATAGATAGATTATTAATTTATGATTTTAATAGATCGTATATTTATATAAGACTTTAAAAAAATTATTATCTTATTATTGTATCAATTTGTTTTATATTTTGAAACTGTTCAATTCGGGACCGATGAATTTTCTTTTAATTTATAGTGTTTATTGATTTATAAAGTTTTAATTTACAGAATTCCTACCGTAGGTGGAAGATAACGTTTATGGTTTTGAATCTTTTGGTATTCTTGTTGGGCTTATATTCTTGTTGGGCTTATATTCTGCTTAATGGGCTTATATTCTTGTTGTGTCACACGTACTCAGCCCAAATAATTTTTAACACTTTAAAGTCTAAACGTCGTCGTAGTCGTCTCTCTGTTTGCGCAACCGTGGAAGGAAAGTTTCGCCGGAAGAAGTTTTGCTCCGTCGCTAAAAAATTTCGGTTCCAAATTTCCGATAGATAGAGAAGAAGGCAGCAGGAAAGTCCAGATTCTCAATTGGGGTTTTCCTTTACTTGAATATGGTTGTAGAATCTCTCGAGAGTTCCTGTGAGGTTTCAAAGAGGAAACATGGAGACAGTGGTGACGGAATTATCCTCCTCGATGAGTTTAGCAATGGAGACGTGAATTCTGTATCTAGTGTTTCATCCGTAAGCTAAAGTTCAAAACTTTACTCTCAATGCGTTTAATTGGTTTCTGGGTTCTTCTTCACTTAGTTATTGTTATGCAGAAAAGAGCTAAGGTTTCAAGAGAAATGACGTTTCAAGAAGATAGTGATTGGGAGCCTATGCAGCAGACAAAGCCTGTTGAGTCTGTGAAGTGGTTTTGCGTCAATTGCACTATGCCAAACCCTGGTGATATGGTCCACTGTTATGTACGTTTTAATGTTTAAATACTGATGTGGATTCGCTATTGGATCAGTAAAGTTGATTCCTTTTATGCAGATGTGTGGTGAGCACAAGGAGTCATCCTGAGTCATGGATGTTTTGCATCTCTGTTTTGCAAAGATAATGGTCTCACCCAAGTTGAAGAGAAACGTGGAGGTATGAGCTCCCTTCTTTTGGAACTTTGAGTTAACTATAAGCATACTCAATTCTCTTTTGTTCTGATCCTTAGGTAGCTCGCCTTCAACCAGCTCAACAGCTGTTGGTTTCGACGAGAGAATGTTGCTACACTCTGAAGTATGTTTCTGTTGTTTTTAATAGTTTGCTGAGAAATCTAGTATCTCTTAACATGTGTTGATGGCATGCTTAATAAGTTCGAAGTGAAGGAACTTCCACATGTTGAGAGACCTGACCGTCTTCGAGCTATAGCTGCCAGTCTCGCCACAGCTGGTACTGTAATGACCATATGTATATGTTCTATTTTGCTGTATGTAATTTTTTGTATTCATCACATTTTGAAAATTTGCAGGCGTTTTTCCTGGAAGAAGCTTTCCTATTCATGCAAGGGAAATCACTAAACAAGAACTCCAGATGGTGAGCTGCATACTTAATAGTCTTGGAGACATCTCTAACTGCGATTAGTTTGTTTCATTAACCGGTTTATATTTTTTTTCAATTTTTGAGGTACACACTTCAGAGCATGTTGATGCTGTTGGTACTACAAGCCAGCTTCAACATAGGTTTTGTAATTCACCTGTAACTTATCTAGTTTTGGCTCTCGCTGCTCATCTTTTTTCCCCTTGTCTGGCAGCTACTTCACCTCTGACACATATGCTAATGAGTATTCAGCACGTGCTGCTAGACTTGCAGCAGGTTTGTGCGCTGATCTAGCTAAAGAAATCTTCTCTGGCCGTGTCAAAAATGGTTTCGCTTTGGTATGTCAAAAACTCACCATAATTTTAAAATTTAAAGATGCAACTACACATCGGCTTTAATTCATATCCGGTTTAAATATTTTTTTGATTGAATCAGGTTAGACCTCCAGGTCATCACGCTGGCATCAAAGATGCTATGGGGTTTTGCCTTCACAATAATGCAGCTGTTGCTGCATTAGTAGCACAAGCAGCAGGGGCAAGGAAGGTGCTCATTGTGGACTGGGTAATGTCACTTTAGAACTTCAACCTTCTTTATTCTTGTTCCGTGCATCAAGTGTTTAGGTGAATGTCAATATCTTTTCCATTGTTGTAGGATGTCCATCATGGAAATGGAACTCAAGAGATATTCGAAAAAAACAAATCTGTAAGCTGCATGTCTCATTGATTGTTTGAGTGTCGGATGCAGTAACTTATTCTTGTGAACTGACCTTTTCTATATAGGTAATGTACATTTCCTTGCACAGACATGAAGGAGGAAAGTTCTATCCGGGTACTGGAGCTGCTAATGAGGTACCTGTGCTTTTTCTATTGTGCATCAGTAGACTTAGTGGTCCGCAATTATACTCATATGTACTAGCTTTTTGTTGTGTTTGTAATCATGTGGTGGTATATTGTGTTTGTGTGGTGCAGGTTGGTACATATGGCGCTGAAGGTTATTGTGTGAATGTTCCATGGAGTTGTAGTGGAGTTGGTGATAGAGACTATATATATGCCTTTCAGCATGTAGTTCTTCCAATAGGTACTAAGGCTGTGGCTTAGTTTATGACTAATATGCTCTGGAAGTGAAAGCGATATTCTGAATGTGCATTCATTCTTTATCCAGTATAACTCTTACTGGAACCCTTCCCTTGCAGCTTCTGCATTCTCTCCTGATTTTGTAATCGTATCAGCGGGGTTTGATGCAGCTAAAGGAGACCCACTAGGATGCTGTAAAGTAAGCTTTATATTCTAGAGCTCACATGGCCAATTTTTTTTCTAAAATGAGTTTGTGCACCTCGTCAGAGGATGTTGTGTTCATTCTATTGGTTAGGCAAAAAAATTTACTCTTTACTTTCAGGTGACTCCGGCTGGTTATTCTCGAATGACACAGATGTTGGGTGATCTCTGCGGCGGGAAAATGCTAGTTATTCTCGAGGGCGGGTGCGTGTTTTTTGCAGTTTATGAATAGTTTCTTGCTTTCAATGGGAAGCTTTAAAGATGTTTCATCATTTGCAGCTACAATCTTCGCTCCATGTCTTCTTCTGCTACAGCAGTGATCAAGGTTTAAATCTCTATTTTCATATATGGTTATGAAAGAGAAAACGTTTATTGATGATTCCGTTTTAATCTTATAAAAGGTGCTTATGGGAGAAAATGCGGAGAACGACTTGCCTATAGCTACAGCTCCTCCTTCAAGAGCCTGCCTGCGAACCGTTCTTGATGTAATGAATATCCAAATGAAGTTCTGGCCTTCACTTGCTACCTCCTACTCCAAGTTACTATCAGAGTGGGAAGCAAGTAGGCTAGAGAAAAGAGCGGAGCCTAGGAGAGAGGCGGTTGTGACTCAGGGGGCCGTGGATGCGGAGGCTGTCGTGGTGGATGAGGCAGCTCCGTCTGAGTTCGCGTTTAATTTCAGCTACTCCGGTGATGGTTCGCTTCTCGATGACAAAGAAGCTTGTGGGGAACTGTTCCGTTTGTTCCGTCTTGAACCTGATCCGTCCAGAGATCTCTCCCCTCCTGATGAGACCAATTTGTACAATGAGTATGCTCTCAGTGTTGCTAGGGTATGTTACTTCAAACTGCAGATCTTTGTGCTTATGGTGTGAAAAGATCTTATATATATATATTTTTTTATTTTTTTTGTTTTCTTGAATTGTAGTCAATAGCGAGTGTGAACGCGATGGTAGCTGAGTATGAGAATGCGCTCAGGACTGCTAGGGCTGACCTTGAAGAGCAGAAAAAGGAGCTTGAGGAGATGGCCTTGCTGCGCAGAGAGCTGGAAGAAGAGAGGGCGAAGGTTCGAGCGATGCGTTTGGAGAAAAAGCGCATGAAGGAGGCTAAGGTCTTAAAGTCTGAAGTTAAACGTCTCAGGAAGTCACGGACTGATTGTGTTGCGAGGGAGAAGATGTACAATGAGCTGGTTGCCAAGTCTGCTTCTTGTTTTGAGAAGATGAGGAAGTCGATTGTATTAGAGCTGAACCAGGTATCAGGAATCCTCTCTGCTGATCGTGAGACTCTGGCGGATAGTAACGACGATGATGATGAGCACGAGATTTAACGAGCTGTTAGGAAGATGATTCTTATGTGGCTATTGTTCTCGATGCCTCAAAAAATGCTAGATAAACATCTTCCTAATTCCTAATATTATTCATTGCAGGACTGATCTTAGATAAGCTCAATTCTGTTCGAAATGAAGTGCTGTTTTTTGTCTGAAAGCTTTCCATAAAAAGATCAACAAAATGAAGTGTTGTTTTTGTCTTCATCCGCCTAATCCAAAAAGAACTAGTACAAGTCCTACAAGAGCCGAGAGCTAGAGAGAGAGAATTTACAAAAATGGAACTGAAATGAATTGCAAAGGCTGTTTCAGAGGAACTGCTTGAGCCAGTGGCAGCCCACGTCATCTTTCTCTAGCTCTTCTTTCAGCTCATGTAGGCGTTTAAGTGAATCTTTTAGCTCCATTTTATCAAGTGGCATCTCTGCGAATTCTTTCAGAAACTTGTGAGCTCGTGCTGCCCCTCTTGATACTTCCTCTGCATCATCTTCTCTGCTCTTTCTCTTCCCACTCTCCTGCAACACATCACCACAAGAACTTTTTAATCTTTTGTCATAAACTCTCAGTTGAGACGTTTTAAACTGAAGGATGGGACAAACGGATCCAGACCTCATTGTTGATAACTATGGAAGGTGGAGAGAAATCTTCTAGTTCGGCAGCTTTCTCCCTTGCGAGCGCAACTACGCTTTCTGGGAAGTTGGCAAACTCAGCCACATGGATCCCAAAGCTCTGGTCACATGCCCCTGGTTCAACCTAACCAGACAAACATAGACATCACAACAAGAAAGAGACACTTTTACTAAGGATGCAAGAGAGAAATTCTAAGATTCAGCGAATATGAATCTTCTTTTTCGGAAGAAGCAGATGATTCTGTTTGATTAAGACAAACCTTGTAAAGCATGGTGAGTTTGCGGCTTTCTGTGTCAATGTGCGCGCTAACATGGAAGTTTGCAACACCAACGGTATTACCTGCAACTTCAGAGTTCGCTTGAGCCAAGGCAGTAAGTTCATGGAAGTGAGTAGCAAACAGAGTAGGGGCTTTCTTCACTTGAACCAGATGCTCACATATAGCCCATGCTAGACCTGGCATAGTGTCACCAAGACAACGTTAACAACATAATACAGCAAAATCAACTCAAAATCCAAAATAAAAGAAGAGAAACTAACCAAAACCATCATAGGTTGATGTTCCACGGCCCAATTCATCGATTATTATCAGTGATTTATCAGTAGCTCCTTTTAAAATCGAAGCAGTTTCAAGCATTTCTTGCATGAAAGTAGACACTCCACGCAGCTAAAACATGAAAGTGAAAAAGAGGTTTAACACAACTCAGCAGTTTCAATAACAAAGAAGCAAAGAGTTTGTGTTAAACTCACTTGACAATCGCCTGCTCCTACACGGGCAAAGATACAGTCTCTGATGGAAACTGAAGCTTTATCACAAGGAACAAAGGAACCAACTTGAGCCATCAGAACAGTCACACCAACTTGGCGAATGAAAGTGGACTTCCCTCCCATGTTAGGTCCCGTTATTATTTGAAACCAACTCTCCCCTCTCATCTGATTTTGACAAAAGAATTGCTTCAAAGTCAAAATAGGGACACAAAGGAAAAACAAAGGCTATCTATCTCATCATCATATTACAATACTTACAAGTCTACAATCATTTGGTATAAAGTTCACCCAATCTTGAGCTTCTACGCATGGATGTCTGCTTCCTTCTAGCACAATGTCTCCAACATCCTGCAATGTATAAAACAAAGAAGAAAACCCATTAAATTTTCGTAACAAAAACAATCAAAATCAACTTGAAGTTGTACTAACCGAAGAGGTGACTTCTGGTCTACAGTATGGTGTAGGGCAACTTGCAGCCAAATCAGCAAAGCTTAGCAAAACATCCATCTCAGAGAGCATCCCTGCTAGCTCCTCAAACACCTAAACCATATAATATACATTATAAATCCCAGTGTTCTAAAAATTGGTCTAGGCTGCAAATCGAACCTAAACAAAATGATTTTTATAGAACAATTTATAAAAAAAAAAAAAAATCAGTCTTCAAAAAATCAGTATAGGCGCCCGCCTAAACATTGATAAATACCATACCTCGGAGAAGCTGGCAACAGTCTGAACAACACGATCAACGAGCTCCTTTTGACAGCTCTTATAATCCTCCACAACACTTTGGTACTGGTCCCCAAGTTTCTTAAGCTTTGTGTTCGTAAACTTCACTCCGTCTTTGCGAGTCTCCAGCACCAAGAACTGCGTCGTCAGCTTCTTCCTGATCTTAGGCTCTTCCTTCTTCGTGATCCTGAACACATGCCCATACTGCGCTGCTTTGTCGAGTTTCAAGGCCTTGTCCACCGGAAGATCGAGTTCTATAGCTGTCTTTTTGTGCAGTTCGTGTATCTGCTGCTCCAGCAACTCTTTCTGATCTTTGAGAGATGATAACGTGGCATCGTAGCTTGAGGAGATCATGTACTCTCCGTTCTCTAGCTGGTCAAGGTCTACAGAGTACTCTACCAGATCAATGAACTTGCCGAGGTGATCTGCGTCTGATAAGGCCTCAAGCCTTTTGATGTATCTTTTGCTGATGAGTGATGAGAACTCTCCGGTGTACTGTTTCAGTGATGTTTTGATGAAGGGAAGCCTTATAGTTGACTGATAGAGTTTGATAATGTGCTGTAAACCGCCTCGTCTTCTCTCGAGACTCCGGACAAGCCTCTCAACATCTGAGATGCGCTTCAGATGCTGTCTAAGATCTTGTCTTAACCCAGCTTCTTCAACGAAGCACTGAACTATATCTAGCCTCATCGTAATCTCATTCAAATCCACGAGAGGCTGCTTGAGCCACATGTGAAGCAGTCTCTTCCCCATCCCTGCGGTGCATGTTCTGTTCATAAGACCAAACAAACTGAAATTCTTGTTTGCGTCAGTTTTGCTCTCCATCACATTCAGCGCCCTCATAGCTGCAGAGTCGAGTCTCATGAATCCGCTGATGTCGTATCTGCGTATTGTGAAGTTCCCATAGTTACCCTCGTCCGAGAGAAGTTCAGAGAAGGAGAGTAATGCACCAAGAGCAGGGGTGGCAAGCTCAAACCCAGAGATTAAATCTCTAACAGGCTCAATGTTCCCCTTCACCAACCTCTTTAGATCTGACTCTAAATCTCTTCCTTTAAACTCCTGACGACTTCTCTCTGTTGTCATCACACCACACCTCTCAAGAGACTCATACAAACTCTTGCATTCATTGGATTTGCCAGACTCAGCTGGAAAGATGCATTCTTTCGCGCCTATAGCAACGAGAGAAGACTCCAGGTTAGTGAAACGGCTATCATCAAGAAACTCAGCTAGTCCAAGAACCCTCCTTGTGAGATCAACGTAAGCCATCCCTACAACGCATCTGCTCTCCTGAAAACTCAGAAACAAGGAGACAACAACCGGCGTGTCCTGCATCTCGTTGTTTGCAAACAAAACATCTTCGAAGCTACCAATGTTTCCAGGAGAGCCTGCTTTCACAAGCCTCCAATTCGACCCGCTTCCTTCGTAAAGCTCCACGGTATGGTCGTTCCTCTCCAGGAGAAGATCCCTGACGATGGTTTCAAACATGTTCTTACTAATGCTGACGCTCGAAAGAGCGTTTGCTCCACTCCCAATCTGGCGTAGAGCAGTGGTTGTATGGTAATAAGTCTGAGCAATGAAAACTGAGTTCTCCCCATGAGCTGTGTAATAATCCTGCAAAAATGCATTTAATCAAAGTCTAGACTCTAGACTAGTGAGAGAAGTAACAAAAGTGATAGATTCAGGAACTCACCTTGCGATCAAAGAACCTAACAGCTCTCGAGTCCTGTAAGGAAAACACCAATCAAAACCCCACATAAGCATAGTTCCAGTGAATACACTTGCTTCAATCCCTAATCTTAAAGGCATATCTATATGTTTCCCCTAGAGATAGAAGGAGACTTACATTTGGTAGGGTTTTGAAGAAAGAGAGAAACCCTTGAGCTTGCTTAGCATCTGAATGTTAAAGGTAGAAACTTTCGTGAAACCCACAAACCCAAATTGAAACTCGAGGGAAGGAAAAACGAAATTAGGGTTTTAGATTTCACCTAATTTAAGCTCCGGAAGCTTGTTCGTCTCCTCGAAGTTACCTTCCATCGGTGGATAAAGCAAGATCCTTTGGCTATGCTCTGAGACTTAAAGGAGCAAATATTGTTTTCTCCTGGCAACTGGAATAGAAAGAGACAACTTTTCGAGGGCAGGTTATGGTGTCGGGTTTGGCGGGAAAATGATGGGCGGCAACTTTTTCCCGGCGGCGCGTTGATCGACGTTCTTTGCGATACGCGTGTTGGTCCATTAAAGATAAAGCCCATATACTCGTATTGGGCCTACTGGGCTAAATAAATATCTCTGTGTTTCATTACTTTATTTATTACCGAAATCCACAATTTTGAGGACTTTTGAGTCGCGTTGATCAAAAAAAAAGAAAAAAAAAAGAGGACTTTTGAGTCGAGAAGAAGAGGAAAATGTTTCATTTCTTTTCAGAAACATGATTAGCGACAGAACTGTTTGGATAATGATAGATATTCACATATCATTATCTAGATAATTGAATTTATGTGATACACATAGTTGATAAGTTGGAGAACTTTGGACAAAGGGAAGTGGAAAGTTTGTACTAGAAAGCACTATTATTGGCGATATAGAGGACGATGATGGCCTTTGATGAGCCACAGAAGTCGTATGAACTTATCTTTATGTCATTTATGGTTCCATATAGTCAGGGTATATTCCTCTTTTTTCTTTATTTATTTTTGTTTTGTTGATTCCCTATTTATCTTCACAAGTTGCATTCTTTATTTTTCATCTTTTATCATATTAGATCTTCATGGATGTTATTATATTTTCTAAAACACAAAATATATTTTTGGAAGAGGATGAAAGCTTAATAAGTTTGTACAAAACAATCCAATTTGTAAGGGAAAGTAAGTTTGTACAAGACAATCCAATTTTTCTGTATTTTATCACTTCCAAAAATCAATGTGCATATACGTCTACCAATTGTTAAACAAAAAAAAAAATATACGTCTACCAATTTATGATTGTAAGTTTTTTTGTAAAACAATGTGAATTAGATCGTAAGAAATTAATATTGAAACCCTATGAATGTTGACTTTTTAATTACTATTTTCTCGCATCTGAATACTCACATAGTTAAAGTCAAGGAAATGGATGTCCGATTAAAAGTAAATATTATTGTGTTGTTTACTTTTATAAACTAGGGAAAATGTTATTGACAGAAGATATTATCATCACATCATAGAGTGTCCCCATTTTCTTGTAATGATGATATATCAAAAACTTTATAGAGTACAGCCAACCAAACTTTATATCAACCAAGCCTTGTTATATAACACACATACACGCATATGCATACAACATATATATATATATATATATATATATATATATATATATTTTAACAGGGATGTTCCGCAGCCCGTAGTTGCTTTTATGAGCTTTCCGCAACCCGTAGTTGCTCTTATGAGCTTTCCGCAACCCGTAGTCACCCCTGACCCGGAGCCAGTCGGCGCTAATACCTTTAATTGGTGTAAAGCACTCCGTGGCCACGTAGGGTTTAAGGGCGAATTGAACCCAGGGACGCGCAGCCAAACGGCTTGACGCTTAACTCTAGCGGGTACCACTAGCCCACCACTACGTGGTTTACAACATATATATTACATGTACGTTTTTAATATATATATATATATAATGTACAGGTGTCAAAACGTACATGTAATATATATGTTGTACAACATATATCATTTACCTATACATTTTTGACACATGTACAATGTATATAGATATATATAAATGTGCAATTAAATTGACAAAACATGTATAGTTTGTTATGTCTTTTCCCATTTCGACATTGTGTGACATCAAACTTTTAAGAACACTAAGTTCCAATTAGAACACGTTTAATAATTATCAAACCCATCATCCAAACCAAAAGTAAAACCATCCGTCATTTTGAATGTTTATTCTATGAATTGGTAGATGTTTTCACATAATTATCTGCTTTTAGTTTTGTTATGTAACATATTAGTTTATTAGAATATTTTAGTTTATTAAAAACACATTAAACTGTACTTTACCCTAGTATATAGAAAAAAAAACTTATAGGAGTAGGTAACATCACAAACTAATTTGGATATGCATGTATAGTAGTTGTGTCAAGATTCTAGCGTCTTTTTTTTTTATTGAGCAAGGTCTCTAGCTGTATATACGGTTCATTATGTTAAAGATATTATCCATTCGATCTAATTTAAACTTTACATAAACCATATTAAGATATGACTTCATACATGATACATAAACAAGATGTACGTTTGTATACATCATACACCAAATTTAGAGGTGGAGCATGGAGCAAAAATAAAGTAAGCAGTTTGGATATTATTTGAGTGTGGTTGAAGCATTATAAAGGTTAAAAATTGATAAAATAAAAGGGTATCATCATGACGTTGCATCGCCAGGAGGAAATGAACATTAAGTATAAACCTGTCAATTTAAGATTAAAATGCAGAGTCAGTCTACGATCGGGATTACACTCAAATAAATAAAATAAGCATCATATAATTTATTTGTTTGAGAATACATATATTTTTTTTGGGTCAACAGAGAATATATATATATATATATATATATATATATCATATACACTATTCTACATATAATATAATTCAACACATGCAAGATATGAGAAAGGCTACTAAGGTGATCATGTAATCAACTGGACAAAGCTATTTTATTACTAGATCACTGATATGAACTCTAAGTTCTTTGAATATTTGAAGTTGTAGTATTTTAGTTACTTTTATTCTATAACATTTCCCACCATGAAGTGGCATCGATATAAGTTGTCAAATCTCAACTTATGCGTGAAAGTAGGAAGATAGGCTCTTACTCTATCTTCTCGCTATCCCTAAAGCTGTACATCAACTTCTTATTCACCCATTAAGTTTGTCGCGATAATGTGTTATATTCTCATTAAAATTCAAATATCTGAGGTAAAAGTAAAATCGTTTATCTTTTTCCTGTAAACTATTATTACATAACCAACTTAAATAATCGTGATCTTATTTAAGAGGTGGTTGTAATCGAATATTTGTTTTGTCATCCAATATTTTCAACCGATTTAGTCAACCAAACAATTTTTTTTTACCCAAATAGTAAGTTCAAACTAACTCTGCAGGAACCACTTTGTTATAGCTAGTTCGTTTAAGATAATTGGATAGTTTTCTATTCAAATTTACATTTTTTAAAAAACTTGAACAAAATTTTTGACATGTATTATTATGTTGTCTCTTTGGAGTTGTGTGAGCACTAGTTTAAACAAAATTTAGCTACGATTTCTTATGATCTTATAGAAATTTTATTTTATTTTGTCATCCCAAACAATAAAAATCAAGAATTAGTCTATACAAACAAAAACAAAGTTTTAAGAAAATGGAAGGAAAAAATCATAATTGAGTTTTCCCATGAAGAAAAGTGGAGACAAACACACATAATTTTGCAGAATACATTGCCATGAAAGAAAATTTCCCAAGTGAATTATAATCTAAAGGAGCATTGACTCTCTTTGCTATATATAGTAAATTATTCATTATTATCTCAAAAATCAAAAAAAAAATGGTACAAAAATAAAGTTAGAATTTTGTACTTTCGAGAGTGATAATGAGTGACTGAGATTTGTAACCAACCAAATTGGGAACATAAGGTAGCTAATATAACACATAATGAAAGCACTCACGGAAAAGAAAAATCAATGCCCACTTTTGTAAGAAAAAAGGATTTCAAAGACTAACCGAAGATTGAAACTTTAATTTTGAGTCTCACTATCAACAACTTAAACTGATTCCAAAAATAAAACTAAAATTGTGATATGATATATATTGCTGTCTTCCTCATGGGATATATGAGAAAGAAAATTTGAAAGCAACCTTATTAGAAGCCAGCGAGTCCTTCCATTATAGTCATGTGGTCCTCCTGATAATAGCAGGCCTAGAGCGAGAGAGCAAGAGAGAAAGAAAAGAAAGCAAGGGATGCTGGATAATTAGGTATGAGAAGGCGGCATGTATAAATGGAAAAAGTGAACAACAGTGGATGACCAAAACGAGATTTTATTTACAATGAGAGTGTTTCATCTTTGCACGTAACTCTCAAGTCTGTGATGTTCCAGCAGTGTATATGTATACGTGCATATATCATACAGAGGTTCACAGACTTCTCGCTCTCAAAACCCACTTGTTGGGTTCTTTAACGTCATTTTTGACTTGTGTACGTTTCTTCGAACGCAGGATTTAGGAATACAAGTGAAACTTTTTTATGAGTTTATTTTCTATTTAGCCACATCTATCCTTGTTATGTTTTAGTTATTTTCGTTTATCAATTTACCATCGAAGATCTCTCCGTTTGTAACGAACTTAAGCTCTTAGATTTTTAATTTTAATATAAGCATTTGGTGTTAAAAAAACTGTTGTTTTAATTGTCAACCTCGAGCTTGATTACAATCTTTTTTTCTTTTTGTTATATATCAATCCTGTAATTTGTTTAATATATAGATCAATCATTATATTTTTCTTTATGAGGGTTCGAATGCTTCGAGAGCTCTCCTTCCCCGTAACTAATTCCCTAAGATTTGTAGCACTATCGTGTCATAACCGTTCTAAAATAAATAGTTCTTTTTTTTTTGGGTCGAATTCTAAAATAAATAGTTCGTGTATAATTTATCTATATGACATAGATAATACTAAAAGAAAGTTAACACCTCACCAATTCACTATATAACTCAACTTTAAATGTTAGATTGACACATTAACTCTTAATATTCTCTTTTTCTGTATATAAAATATATAGATACTAAATGTTTCATATTTAAAAGCTTACAAGATAAGCACGGGAGAGAAAGAGGATGTATATAACCGTTCAAAAAAAAATATAACCGTTCTAAAATAAATAGTTCTCTTTTTAGAGAAAGCGACATGTACGAGAGAGGATGTGTCTGAGAATCGACAGAGTCAAAAGAAAATAAAAGATTGGTCGCTCATGGCATACTGTGAGACTGATAACAGAGAGCTAAAGCATTTTTATTTTCTTCCGAAAATTATTGCTGCTTCTCTTTTTTTTTTCTAGGGTTTCACATTACCACGTGCTGTCCTCCAATTTGTAAACGAAACTTCATAATTCGAACTCTCCAATTGGACCAGTTCATGGTCATTATTATTTTTTTACAAATATAAAATTAATATTTAAATAAAATTTAATATATTATAATTTGATATTACCTTATAAACAAAATTGCTTCATTTTATAAATCTAGTGTTTAAAAGTTTTTGAGAGTATTTTGTTTAAGAATATTTTTTTCCCTTTTTCTCTTTTTAATAGTGAAAAACTGACTTGAGAAACATGTAATAAATATGCTCTAACCTTCTATAACAATATACTTTTATCATTTCATGAAAATTATTGTCTCAGAATGGATGGGTTTCTATTCTTGATTGCAAGGCCAGCAGCAATTATATCCGAGTTTTATTCTTGTTTTTAAGCCTCCTTGTCACGAAAATTAAGTATAACTAGATCTCGATCCGCGCAACCGCGCGGGTTTTTATTTTTATTTATTTTTATATAAATATTTTGTTTTCAATTCTAAATTAGTATATATTATAATATATATGTGTCTATCAATTTTTAAAACATAATAAGTTTACATATATTTTTTCATTGAATAGATTGTTTCAAACTTTCACATGTATTTGTATCTTCTTCTATATATATATTTTCGGATTATTATTTCATTATTAAAATCGTAACTATATATATAAAGATTAGTAAAATATTGTTTTATTGTCATATTCAAAGATATTGTAACATTTCACAAATTTAGAAAGTTTTTTAAAAATTAAAATTTTCGTTTTATAGATTTATATTATCGAGTAAATAATTAAACATTTAGTTTTTGTTTAATTTTTAAAGTAAACTATATAGTTTAAAATTGTTAGATAATATGATTTTTGTTATTTAAAGATTAATCATTGTTAGATAATATGATTTTTGTTATTTAAAGATTAATCATTGTTAGATAATATGATTTTTGTTATTTAAAGATTAATCATTGTTAGATAATATGATTTTTGTTATTTAAAGATTAATCATTGTTAGATAATATGATTTTTGTTATTTAAAGATTAATCATTGTTAGATAATATGATTTTTGTTATTTAAAGATTAATCATTGTTAGATAATATGATTTTTGTTATTTAAAGATTAATCATTGTTAGATAATATGATTTTTGTTATTTAAAAAAAATCTTTATAATTTTAACATCGATAAATATTTAAATATTTACATATGGAGGTATAGTATTAAAACATTAAATTATATCTATTTAATTTATACTATCTATAAATCCAATGGATCATCTATTGTTTAAATCTAATTATTGATAGCCCAATAAAAATTTCTGGTGCCACCCAAAATTTAAATGATAAGATTAGAGATTAAATGTAACATGACTTTCTATGAATAAGTCCATTAGGTCAATTTTTTTAAAAACTACACATGAATCAACTCGTGACTTCTGTTTTAATATATAATATAAGATGTGTTGCTGTAATTCTGTACTTTTGTTTGCACTTTGTTGGTTAGTTGCTGAAATATAGTAACATTTTATTATGTTAACGAAAAATGTGTATCATTGACCCACATAAAAATTGTTTTACCATTTTAATCTACCATTTGATCTCTCACCCTTCGAGTGTAGATATTCAACGGAATAACAGTATTTGTGAGTTACTTGGAATGTAGTTATTAAAAAATACCATTTCATTGAAGTAACTTTCTAAATTGTTGAGAGATTCTAATTTTTCAGTGTAGTTAGAGTGATCCTTACCTCTCTTTTTTTTCTTCTTGCCAATGCTACGTCAAAACAAATAAAGTTTTTTCAATGTTTTCTTCATTTTTTTTTCATTTAAACTCAATTGGATTCCAATAAATGAACGCAAGCAAAAGGGGCTGCCCTTTTAGAAAAACTGTTTGATTTATCTATTATAGTTGCAAACCTTTATAGAACACTGTGTTGCTTCACCATTTGTTTTCGAATGATTGTAGAAATGCCACATTAAAAATGTTAAATCGAGCATTTAGAATAATTTTTGTTATAAAACCATGTTATTCAATTAGAAAATCCACTAGATCTGGCGTTATCTTACAATACTAAAAAGGAAATATGAAGCCCTGTGAGCTATGCTACGTCATTAAAAATAATCAACGAATAAGAAAGCTTTTAGTGGTCACGTCAGATTATTGTTTACTCGATACAAACTTTTCACGGGCAAGTTATGTGGGCTGATAATATTGAGGACTGACCCATTTTTAAAAGTAAAACTTATCTTCTCGCCGGTGACTTACTACCATTGTCTCATGGTCTGCCTCCAACTCCTGGCAGTTACTATCGATTCTGATGCTTCTCAAAGAACCATAAAGCTTATCACTTATTTAGTGCAGAAATCCAGTCGGCTTAAATTTATTTCAATCTCATCATCTCCTCCCATAAAATAAATTGATGAATGTGAACACAAATGCCAAAATATTGGTGAATGTGAAAGTTTGATAAAGAAGCTTAGTTAATTAGTTACATCGTATAGTTCTTGGCCTTCTTTTTTGATCTGCATTAGTTGGTGGAACTCTTTTGTGGAAGCTCTTATGGCTTTGGAGAAGATACTGGCATTGGTGGAGTCTTTCCCTGCACAACATGATTAGCGGATCCAAGAACAGTCGTGTCTTCAGCAATCTTTGTGAGCAATTATGTATTTTCGAATCTTTCACATATTTGACATGCTTGTGTTTTGGTTTAGACTTATTGTTTTTCATGAGCCGTTCATATAAGCTTTTCACTGGGTTTTGTATCTGATTGGATTCATGCATTGTTGGGTTTGGTACTGGTCTAGCAGCGATGATGTGTTCTTGGCTACGTTATATTTTTTTACTGTTGTAAACGGAATTTGACATCTATTGGTGTTTGATCTTGACAGGAAAATCGAGAAAATGTAGAAATTCAGTTTGCAAAGTACATATATCCTGCGTTTTGATCAGGTAAGTGTTCCCATCTTAAAAAAACAATTCGATTCCAACAGTTGGGGTTTTTGATTGAGTTTGTGATTCATAGATTGCTAATGCAACAAAAGTGAGCGAGAAGTGAAAAAGCAGTTAAAAGAACATGGCCAATGAGAAAATGTGTCTTCATATCATCTCTCTTTAGCATGTGCTTTTAGGACAATTCGTTCAACGATCTTCATCACTATATTATCACTGAAGAAAGCTAAAGCGAATGAAAAATTATGCATCTAAAAGTAAAATAAAATCACAATTTTATATGTTTAATTATATCTATATATATAACAATAATCTGGATTGTAAAAATGATTCATATTAATTTATATATATATATATATATATATATATATGTATATATAATCTTAGTTAATTTCTTGATAGCTATCAACAATTTTATATCTATCAAAGAATTCTTGAGTTTTCGTCTAATTTTTAGTAATGAAATATTCAACGAAATTTAAGAACATAAAAAAAAAAAAGATGACAAGGTCTTGTTTATTAAACAATCCGTAGAACCAAATAAAACGAAAATCTATTAATACCACATTTTCACCAAAACAAAACGAATATATATTTATGCTAAAAAGAAGAAATTAAGTAAATAAAAAAAAAGTTCCTCTTCAAAAGCGTAGCCTCTTCCAAATGGATGTTGTTCCTTCCCCATTTTCATATCTATAGGTCCCTTTCTCTCTCTCTCTCTATTCTGATTCATAGCACATAGACTCATTTAAGTACCTTGCCTGTGTTGTCCTTCTCATACCATTAGTCCTTTACTTCAGTAAAGTTACTCTCTTTCTCTCACTCTACACATTTGGATTCAAACATGGATTCTCTTGAACAAAGACATATTTTACTAATCACTATTACTGTTCTTTCTTTCATTTTCTTGATTTTGTAGGCTTAGGAAGAAAAGTATTTTTCTTCTTTCCATAATTTTGATTGTCTTCGTCAGTGTAACAGTAATCTTTTCTTTGATTTTATTCCTTTCTCTCATTTTCGTCTCTTTTTCTGAATGTGAAGAAGGTTTTGGTACAAGTGTCCTTCTCAAAAAAAAAATTTAGGGGTTATTAATTTAATTTTGTTGCTTCAAGACCCCAAAAAGACATGAACAACAACAACAGATCTCTCAGTACGACTACCACCATCAGTGAAGACTACATGTTATTTCCTTATAATGACCATTATTCCTCGCAACCACTACTCCCTTTTAGCCCTTGTTCTTCCATTAACGACATCTTGATTCCCTCCAACTTCAACACATCAAACAATCATCTTGACCATCATTATCAATTCTTACAAGCACCTTCTTCTTTTTCTCAATTCGAATTCGTCCCGGATTTTGCCCTCGTCGCCTCTTTCCTCCCACAAAACAATGGCCATAATGATAACCAAATCATCACCACCAATGACCATAATCATTATCATCATCATCCATCACTTCTTCCCTTGAACAACCCTGTTGGAAAATCTCTCGTTGAGCCCTTGGAGACGATAACCACTCACATAGAAGATTCCAGGAAAATCTCAACTTCTCAAGACCCAAAAATGAATAAAGTCAAGAAACCAAGCAGAACGGATCGGCACAGCAAGATCAAAACGGCTAAAGGGACAAGAGATCGTAGGATGAGGCTCTCGCTAGATGTCGCCAAAGAGTTGTTCGGCTTACAAGACATGCTTGGTTTCGACAAAGCCAGCAAAACCGTTGAATGGTTGCTCACACAAGCCAAACCCGAGATCATAAAGATCATGAGCAGCCTTTCTAACCCGTTAAACCATGGCGGCTTCAGCAGCTGCGAGGAGTCTCAAACCCGTAATTATACATTTCTAGTTTTAAGTCTACTAACCTTTTATGAAATTTTTTGATCTTCTTCATGGTTACTCTGAAATTTTTATATTTTAATCAAGGACCGGCGTTAGGATCAATGCACACATCGTCTGATCTGTGCAAGCTTTCATCCATGGGAACAGTCGAGGATAAAGGCAGCAATACTAACTCGACCGGTACGTACGTTAGAAGTTGCCTACTGTTTTATATATAGTCTCATTTTTTCTTTCAAAAGGTTATAAGAAGAGATAACTTTTATAGTTTAAAAATTATTGAGTTTTATCCATCGGTTTGCATTAGAAACAAGGGGAAATAAGGTGGATGGGATATCGATGCACTACAAGAAAACAACGGCATACTGAGGGAAAAAATCGTCGGTATGTCGTCGGAATAACGCTATTCCGACGACATACCGACGAAAAAAATCCTCGGAAATAACTCCTCGGAAATTCATATTTCCTCGGAAATCCCTCGGAAATTTCCGACGGAATTCCGAGGAAACCCTATTTCCTCGGAATTTCCGAGGACCACAAGTTCGTCGGAAATTCCTCGGAATATTCCGAGGAAGATGTCGTCGGAATATTCCGAGGGATAAACTTCCTCGGAATATTTCCAAAATTAAAAAAAAAAATTATAAATTTATTTTTTTAAATTGAAATTCGAAAATATAAAATTAAAATTGAAATAGAAAACATATTTAAAATACAAAAAATAATAAAATAGTTTTTATAAATAAAAAAAATGTTT
>NC_027750.1:27726323-27758721 GCF_000695525.1 Brassica oleracea var. oleracea
GGTTTCAAAATCTCGAATGTTTTTTTATAAACGGATCGATCGATGGATTTATGTCCAAAAACGCATCGATCGATCACTAAGATGGACCAAAGCGTAACAATGTGATCGATCGATGGGTATATGTCCAAAAACGCATCGATCGATCACTAGTTCGTCGGAATTTCCTCGGAATATTCCGACGGATTGATGTTTCCTCGGAATTCCGTCGGTATATTCCGAGGAAATTCCGAGGAAACCCAAATTTATATGTCCAAAAACACATCGATCGATCACTAGTTCGTCGGAATTTCCTCGGAATTTTGTAAAATCCCTATAATATTTCCTCGGAATTTCCTCGGAATATTCCGACGGATTGATGTTTCCTCGGAATTCCGTCGGTTTTTTCCGAGGAACACATTTTTCCTCGGAATTTCCTCGGAATATTCCGACGGATTGATGTTTCCTCGGAATTCCGTCGGTTTTTTCCGAGGAACACATTTTTCCTCGGAATTTCCTCGGAATATTCCGACGGATTGATGTTTCCTCGGAATTCCGTCGGTTTTTTCCGAGGAACACATTTTTCCTCGGAATTTCCTCGGAATATTCCGACGGATTGATGTTTCCTCGGAATTCCGTCGGTTTTTTCCGAGGAACACATTTTTCCTCGGAATTTCCTCGGAATATTCCGACGGATTGATGTTTCCTCGGAATTCCGTCGGTTTTTTCCGAGGAACACATTTTTCCTCGGAATTTCCTCGGAATATTCCGACGGATTGATGTTTCCTCGGAATTCCGTCGGTTTTTTCCGAGGAACACATTTTTCCTCGGAATTTCCTCGGAATATTCCGACGGATTGATGTTTCCTCGGAATTCCGTCGGTTTTTTCCGAGGAAACCCAAATTTTGGGTTTCCTCGAAATTTCCTCGGGAAATTCCGAGGATTTCATTTTCCGTCGGAATGTCCGTCAGAATACCGCTGTTTTCTTGTAGTGATGAGAGGGAAGAGAAAGATGTTGCAAGCGCGAACGCCCATTTTGAAGAAGTTATCTAAGGACGAGAGAGAAAAAGCAAGAGAGAGAGCAAAGGATAGAACAAAGGAGAAGATGATGAAGAGAATATCACAAGTAAATATTTTGGATGAAGAAGCTCATAATCATCATGATGAGATAGTCAAGAACAATAAAAGCCATGTGAATTGCAAATATTTTGAGGCTACGCCCTGCCAAGAAGCGATCGAAGAACTTCTTTGCAAGAACGATGGTTTTGCAGTTTGCAATGAATTTCTGGTCAACAAATTTAATTCATCATTTCCAATGCCTAATCACCATCGCAGCCAAGGGACAGCTAGTTCAATAGAGGTATCTTATTCTCACAATTTTTAATTCTAAGAGTTTATTTTGTTAATTACTACTAGTAAATTTAAGTTTTATATATTGTCTACCTCAAATCCCAAAAGTACCAACACCAGTTATTAGTGTAGGAATTCGTTTTATGTTTTGTGAGTTATATTAATCATTACCATATATTTTCACATTACAGATTGAACGGCGCCGTTTTTCGATTGACAGATTATATTATTTGCCAAATTTCATTTGTTAGTTTGGTTACGTGCCTTGCAGCAGCAGATTGACAGACTATATTATTTGCCAAATTTCATTTGTTAGTTTGGTTACGTGCCTTGCAGCAGCAGCGTCAGTTTATGGATCTTCATCACTTCTTGGAGAGACCAAGAGACCTCATGTAGAACTACCATATATAATATGTGATCGATTTTACCGTTAATTTTTAGAATAATTATTTGCTGAGATATACTCTGAATCTTAAGTTTATATGAAGGCTTCCTACTTATTTTAGTGCCACATATTAAATTGATGTAAAATAATCAATGTATTTTGTATAATACTTTAATTCTATAAACGCATTTTGTTAATAGTATAACATATGCGTGTTGAGTTTGTCGACTGTCGTCTGCCTTCAGGAATACATACATTGATAAGATCACAAACAAAAATTGCGAAAATTGTGAAAATGGTAAGTTATTATTCATGATTTAATTCACTTTCTACTGATTCTCTTTATGACTCCTGGACATCAATTATAGTATAGTGGATTTAAGCCGCAGTCAAAAACTTTAAAACCTTTCAAGGTAGTTAACTTAATTAAATGGTGCAACTAATCAAATGGCTTGTGATCATGTATAAGTTAAATGAAGTGAAGCTCTATGCGTCTAAATATATTTTCCAGAGAGGTTATATATGATCACTTTTTAATACACTTTAGTTGTGATTATAAATGAAGTGAAGCTATATTGTTTCGTCATTTAACCAATGCTATATATATATATATATATATATAATTATATACTATAATAAAACATCTGCTCTGATCGATCAAAATGTCTTGGGAGTAGTAATTTACTTCTTTTGTGATAAGCCAAATTACTAGGGGATTTGGTTTAACTTACTCAATCCAGACAAAGGATATATTATGTCCCCAAACTATAATTTCGTACTGGTCAAAGATATATATTAATGTATATATAATAAAAAGATTGAATTTGATATATAGTACTTCTGGATAGAGCTTCGAATAAAAACAACAATAGGACGATATCGATTATGAACCTGATGTTCACACTGTTCTCTTATTAGCGTTAAATTATATATGTTGACACAATAAGAAGTACATATATTATAATACGCTTGTACCACTAATGTCTTCAGTGTTCGTATTCCATTTGTATGGTAAAAATATATTAGTCACTCACCATTTTAATAGCCTCGGTAAGAAGTCGATCACTTTGATTTTAGCACCACTTGCGGATGATCAAATGTATATCGATTTGCTATCAAAACCTTGTGTGGTTGATCAGGTGGTTCTAGTCTTGCCTAAAAATGTTTTATTATCAGTTAACGCAGATCCGAGCAGACCACACCCACCAAGTGGTACGGTATACTTTTACAGACTACACTTGAAATACATACTAGTTTCATAGTTTGCTTTCCCTATATATTATTAGCCTGTGTTGTGTACCTTGGTCTCCACTTTTCTTTGATCTAATTTGTCTTTTGGCTCCTGAACAAAAAAAAACACAACCATAGGCACACTAAAACGGAGAAAAACGATTAAAATATCTACTAGAATTCGATCTACAACCTCATAAAATTTCGTCATTTATCAGAAATAAAATATATACTAAAATACATTCAAGCCCTGCTTACCGAGATATTGACTGTTAATTGTACTATATATCAGGTGCTGGAAACACAATACATAGGAGACCTCTATGGTAATGAACGAAAAAAAATCATAATTAAACTAGATATCATAATTTCTTTTACAATTTTGTAAAATGTTATGATAGACATGTTTGCAATGACTCATAGTTGCAGCAAACACACATGATAAGTACATTACGATGCCAAACATAAAAGACAATATGGGAGAGTAGATTTTGTGTGTTTTGTTTGGAATGTAAAGTTTGATTTAGTTGTATTTGGTTCCTGGATAACTAGTAAGTGGAGGAAGAGACTACAATAAGAAGGGGTTAGAAGACCCAAACACAAGGTTCGGATTTTAGGGAGGAATATGAAAAACATAAATTTTTTTACTAAAATGAAATCCTGTGAAGTGAAAAAAGTAGGTTAAAATAAATGAGTAAATAAAAAATTGAAACAGCAAAAAATTACATAAAGAAAAACAAAAGAATAATATTTATGTACTAAAGTAGTTTATACTTTCCTAACAGTTTGTGAGACATAGTCAGTGTATATAAATGTCTTATGTGTTTGTCTTGTATCAACTAGTAGACCAATAAAAATATGTTTATTTAACTAAGAGTCAAATAAGCAAATGACAATTACACAAAATCAATATTTGATTAATCCGACTTTACCTGTCATTTTATGGATCTATTTTTATGTAATATTAATATGACTATCTATTTCTATAGGATACTAAGTCCTAATTATATCCACATAAACATTTTACTTAATAAAATACACATGTCACGTAACAGTCAAACAAAAGGTAAATTTATTCAAACTCATCCAGAAAAACTATTAGACAAAAGGTAAGTTTCCTGCAGTATTATTTTTTAATTTACAAACAGAAATTTGAAGAGAAAAGATATAATATATCTAAAGTCATGTGAAGTGAAGTCCCAAACATCAAAACACACATGATAATGCCAAACATAACAGACAATATGAAAGCCATTTTGTGCTTTGTTTAGAACGTAAAACTTGCTTTAATTGTATTTGGTTCCTAGTCGGTAAAAGAAGAGGTCGCTATTGATACGAATTAACAGACGTCCCAAACCGAAGTGTCAATTTACAGAAAGAAATACGAAGATATATTAAAATGACTGAATAAAATTTTAACGAAAGGACAAATTATGTTAAGTCAGTGACAGAAGGGTAAAACGAATAAGTATAAAACACAAAAGATCATTATTTATGTATTAAAATGACTTTACAAATATTTTGTGATACAAAGTCAGTGTAGATATTTTAGTTTATATTATATCAACAAATCGACAAAAACATAAATTTGTTTATACTACATCAATTCGTCTACCATAGCATATGTCTATGTTCCTAAAATAATGTGAAGTGCAATGCCAAACATATAAAACACAATGAGTATTTTCTCAAGAAAAAACAATTAGAATATATACAGTTGTAAGTTGTTTAGACACCACTCAACAAAAAAAAATCAAAAACAATTGTGTCAAAAGTATTTTGCGGTAACTCTGAACAAGCCCTAGCTAGTGAAAATCTAGTATGATGGTTTCTGAATAATCAAAGCACTAGCAAGGTTGAGAAATATGATTGAAATATAACGAAAAGGAAATTCAGAGGATTCTAAAATCACAAGGTTACATTATTCTCAGAGGAAAAACTGGTATAGAAAAAGTAAAAAGAAACAAAAGTCGACCATGTGCTCGAAGAACAAAATATGAAGTATGTAAATAAAGTGGTCCCATGCCTACATATTTGTCAAGATGTTAGTGTATACTTATGGAATTCAAAAACAATATAAAATAACTATACGCGGCAAAGAGTAATTGTGAGAATTAATAGAAAACAATTGATAAAAAATTAGCTTTTTTACCCAAAAAAAATCAAATTAGCTTAATATGTATCTTTTTATAGTGTGGAAACGTCAAGGAGGTCAATTTGGAGCAATTAAAAGGGGATTAATTTCGTTATCAAGAAAAAATGTCTGTCAAGAGGTAAGAAGAACAAAACAAGAACCAAAAAGATATGCAAGATTTTTTTTTGCTTCTCAATGTATGAGAAAGTGAAGTTTATTAATCGGCGAAGCTGTAATAAAACCCTAATGATAGAAAGCTAAATTAAAAATTAAAAAAATGATGAGGAAACAAAAAAAAAACAAAAGAAAAAGCCCTAGATCTGGGTAGTGAGAAACCATAACTTTGACTGTTATTACAAAAAGAAACAATTTATCCGACCCAGATATATAGAGAACGGGCCCAGATACTGCAAAACTAATTAACCCGACATTGTCTTTTTCTCAAACCCTACTAATTAAAAGCCCTAGTGAGGGAGAGAGAGTGCGGCTTTGAACGACAGACACCAACCCTAGTAGAGAGAGACTGTACGAATCCGGCATCAATGGCGGATTTTAGGGCTTCCCGGCAATTCTTGTTGATTTTCTATTTTCTTTTTTTTTAGAGATTTTTTTTGTTGGTGTTTGTTCAAATGGAGCGAGTCAAAAAAAAAAAAAATGGAGTCAGTCATGAAGACCAGTCAATATGCGTTTTATTCCTTTTTTTTTCAATTGCCAAATAGTGATAGACTGATAGCATTCCTTAAGTGGCTCTAGGTTTATAAGGCCAATCTTAAGTATAACTTTGAACAATTTCTTAAAATACATGGTAGAAATGATTCCTCTTCACTACATTCATGGTGATACTTAGTTTTTGAATGGTGAACAATGGAATAATAAGAAACATAAAATTCTTTATCTTTTTTTGCTAAAGACCACTTGCGGATGATCAACTATATCGATTTTCTATCAAAACCTGTGTGGTTGAGGTAGTTCTAGTCTTGCCTAGAAATGTTTTATCATCAGTTAACGCAGATCCGAGCAGACCACACTCACCAAGTGGTACGGTATACTTTTACAGACTACACTTGAAATACATATTCATAAAATTCTTTATCATTCTTATAAAATAACATTATTTAGAAAAATAATTTTTTTCCATTCTTTCTTCTTAGAAAATTATAGAAAAAAGTTATTTCTCACTAAATTTGAGAAGAAACAATAATTTCTCCTTATTCATATTTTATTTTTTTCCCCTATACATTCCTATTGTTTATATAATGGTGTTACCATTTCGATTCAGTTGCCATTTATTCAGAGTTTTTATTTTCTTTCCAACATATATTATTTTTCTTTTGAATCAGAAAGTTTCACATCTAAATCCAAATTCTCTTCGGACTGATCAGGACTTTCCTCGCTGATTCTCTCCTTTGGACGGCTAGCTAGACAACACGAGTCGATGCGAAAAAGCATGCTTCGATGTGGTTGATTAATATTTCTTTTCTCATTTTAATCCATGCACACAAATTTTGACTTTGAATAAAGTTACCATTTTTGTAACAAAACACAGTTTTTTGTAACAAAAATACAGTTCTTCATTTTTGTAACTTCATCAGTATATACTATTCAATTTGATTGTCGTGACTTTTTCCCCGGTGCAAACTTACACAATACATAAAGAATTTGAATCTCCACTTACGATTTGAATTATACATAGTATCAATATTTAATGTCTGCATTTTCATTGTAGTCTTTACCAAAGTTTTTAACATCAAATTGTAAAATATTTACATTTAAATATGAATGTAAAAATATTTAATGGTAAATATCTTAACATTTTAAATTGATATAAAATTGACTTGTCCATCTTAGAAATAATACATGAATTTTGGATAACAACACTTACAAATTAAAACGATATCAGCCTTTTCATAGGCACTTAGAGAGTATCTAAGTAATTTGAAAAAGTAAAAAATTAGAGAAGACATAGAGTTTCTCAAGAAAACTTTGAGATATTTATAGAAATCGTAATAATTTTTGTCACTTATTATTAAACCACTGAACTCTTTTTTTAAACTAAAACTAGATCTCGATCCGCGCAACCGCGCGGGTTTTTGTTTTCATTTATTTTATATAAACACTTTGTTTTCAATTCTAAATTGGTATATATTATAATATATATGTGTCTATTATTTTTTAAAACATAATAAGTTTACGGTATATTTTTTCATTGACTAGATTGTTTCAAACTTTCACATGTATTTGTATCTTCTTCTATATATATATTTTCGGATTATTATTTCATTATTAAAATCGTAACTATATATATAAAGATTATTAAAATATTGTTTTATTATC
This sequence comes from Brassica oleracea var. oleracea, assembly GCF_000695525.1. Taxonomy (NCBI): domain Eukaryota; kingdom Viridiplantae; phylum Streptophyta; class Magnoliopsida; order Brassicales; family Brassicaceae; genus Brassica; species Brassica oleracea. Next base: position 27,733,733 of record NC_027750.1, read on the forward strand.
ATATTCAAAAATATTGTAACATTTCACAAATTTAGAAAGTTTTTAAAAAATTAAACTTTTCGCTTCATAGATTTATATTATCAAGTAAATAATTAAACATTTAGTTTTTGTTTAATTTTTAAAATAAACTATATAGTTTAAAATTTATTTTCATTGGTTTAAGGTAGTAAAGATTAATCATTTTTAGATAATATGATTTTTGTTATTAAAAAAAAATCTTTATAATCTTAAAAGTTAACATCGACAAATATTTAAATAATTAACATATGGAGGTATAGTATTACAACATTAAATTATATCTATTTAGTTTATACTCTCTGTAAATCCAATGGATCATCTATTGTTTAAATCCAATTATTGATAGCCCAATAAAAATTTCTGGTAGGCCCAAAATTTAAATGATAAGATTATAGATTAAATGTAACATGACTTTCTAGGAATATGTCCATTTTTTAAAAAAATCACACATGAATTAAGGTTGTGACTTTTGTTTTAATTTGTAAGATATAGTAGTAATTAAATAATTAAATATTCAGATGACAAAATATAATAATAATAATAAATTCTGTTAAAATACTAATTTTATTTGTTTGGAGCAATGAGGTTGCCTTCAGCAAGTAGGTGTTTCAAAAGTAAAGATCCGAGGCCCATTATAGACTCAGATAACCTTACTGGCCTAGAATGAATTTTAGATTCATGTGTACAGATTGATCAAAAAAAAAAAAATCATGTGTACAGTGGTTTGATGACTTTAGTGTTATTTGGACACATATGCTATAAATATTGATTGATAAGATTCAAATTCTTAAAGATTGTGAATATCTATAGATATAGGTCTGGAAAAGTGAGCCAAAGCACACAGATTTTATATCGTCTTCCACCTATGAGATGTTCACACTGGGAGACACTTTGTCTCTTTTGTTAACACTAGAATACACTTTCTGATCAGAGGACACATTCTTTGGACATGTGTTTTTTTTTTTTAGAAAAGCCCCCAACAGTTACTAGGGGAGAGGATGTTCCTTCCAAGGAACCAAACTAGACATTTCTTTGTTGTAATAAATGAAAAAGGTGAAATAGAGAGGTTTCAATTCTGGCCGTCAGATCATTTTGTAAAAAGAAGATCCAATGGCTAAGAGTAGGCGTGTTGGTTGGGATCGCCATAAATGTGTTCCCTTTAACGTGTGTTTTCTCTTTGTTTTTCGCTTCCGAAGCTGAAAGATAAGGCGAGGAGAGAAGTAAGAGATAGAACCGACGTAGGGAGCTCCGCACCGAGTTCCTTCGCTGCCGAAGTGAAGGTTAGTTTGTACTTCTTATGGATTTATCTTGTTATGGTGTAGTTTCTAGATTATGGTTAGGCTTTTGTTTTATAGTATTTTCTAGATTTCCACAGTAAACGATGTACGTTGTTAATGCAGATGGACGAGATGTGTATGGTGATGTGTGGAGCATGGCTTTGTGGGTCTGACGGGTAATGGGAGTTTGTTGTGGACAAGACAAATATGGCGAGGATGATACCTGTCCATGATGCGCTGACCATAAAGGAGGTCGAGAGTCGGGTGTTTGCTGAGTTCAAGAAGTCAGAAACTTCTTCCAATGTAGCGCTTAGCTATTGGCCGCCGGACAGCAAGGACCTTGCAACCAGAATTAAAACACCCCCCGTCCTGCTGACAAGCGATGGTGCGCTTAGGTGTTTCTTTTCCCACATGAAAGTCACCGGGAGTTTGAATCTGTTCGCAACTTTCGAAAGTTTTGGGTATGGTACGGCTGCTCCTGACATGGATGGCTTTGAAACACCGAGACGCAGTACGAAGCAGCGCGAGAGTGGTAATAAAAGAAAGACTGTCGACCTCTCCAGCGTTGGTTCAAAAACCAACTTCATTAACCTTGATGATTTTCAGCTTACTGAGGACGTTGAGAAAATCAAAGAGCGGTTAAGGTCAGAAAGTAACCCCACTGGTGGAGGTGATTGTAATGGCATGAGCGACGGTATTGATAGCGACTACAGTGGGCCAGAAGAGATTGATGAAAGGGATGTTAGGCCTAGAGGATATGACGTTGAGTTTTGGGAGCCACTAATAGATGGTGATTTGGGAGGCAGCAACGCCGTGGAAGTTGTGTTTAACGAGAAAGAGGCAAACGGGGTTGCTAAGTTGTCGGAGGGTAGCAGAAGTGAGCCTGTCGGGGAAAGCAGCGGCGGTGGTAGATGTTTGAAGGGTGAGATCCATGTGGATGACTTCGCTTGGATGGGTAGAACGAGTTTAGGTGGACGGAACACTCGTGGTCAGGAGCCGGGTGGTCAAGAGTAGAGTAACAGGAAGCTGGAAGATGTCGATGACGAAGAGTTTGACATTCCGCCTCTGTATGATGACACAGTCTACGAAGCCGCCGAGATCCCAGGGTTAGATGTTGAAGAGGCCGATGGGGTTGTTCATGTTGGGAAGGTGTATGGTAGTAAAGTCGATTGTCAGATTGCTTTGGCTATTTACGCTATTAAAGGGCAGTTTCAGTTCAAACAGACGAGGACAAAGGTTGACTCGTTTGTGTGCGAGTGTCCCGATGATCGTTGTGACTGGAGAGTCACAGCTCATGAGATACGGGGTTGTGGTTACTATGAAATTAGGAAAGCTCAGCTGGATCATTCTTGTCCAATCGAGAGTAGGAATGGGTATGGTAGTAGGGGGACTGCTAGGGTTATTGCAGCGGTGTACAAAGCAAAATTCAAAGATCCTTCGAAAGGCCCAAAGGTCCGAAATCCCATGGTTAGATGTCGAAGAGGCTAGTGGTGTTGTTCATGTTGGGAAGGTGTATGGTAGTAAAGACGATTGTTAGTTTGCTTTGGCCATTTACGCTATTAAAGGGCAGTTTCAGTTCAAACAGACGAGGACAAAGGTTGACTCGTTTGTGTGCGAATGTCCCGATGATCGTTGTGACTGGAGAGTCACAGCTCATGAGATACGGGGTTGTGGTTACTATGAAATTAGGAAAGCTCAGCTGGATCATTCTTGTCCAATCGAGAGTAGGAATGGGTATGGTAGTAGGGGGACTGCTAGGGTTATTGCAGCGGTGAAAATTTAAAGATTCTTCAAAAGGTCCAAAGGCTCTTGATGGAGGATCTTAGGCTGTCGGTATCTTACATGAAGTGTTACAGAGCCAAAGAGCAAGCAATGTTTGAGTTGAGGGGACCAGATGACGACTCGTATATGAAGCTGGCTGAGTATCTTTATATGCTAAAACTTGCTAATCCCGGGACGATAGCTGATATTGAGACAGAGGTGGACGACGAGGGTGTGGAGCGGTTCCTTTACATGTTTTTGGCGTTTGGGGCATCTATTAAAGGGTTCCAGAAGCTGAGGTATGTGTTGGTTGTAGACGGCACACATCTAAATGGGAAGTACAAGGGAGTGTTGCTTACAGCAAGCAGACAAGATGGCAATTTCCAAGTGTTTCCTATGGCATTTGCAATAGTAGACAGTGAGGATACTGAGGCTTGAACGTGGTTTCTGCAGAAGGTTGAGAGGCTATTGGCGGATTCGAGCAACCTTGCTATAATATCAGACAGGGCCACTTCAATTGCCAACGCGGTCAGCTGTGTGTATCCACAAGCCCATCATGGGTTTTGTATCGTCCATTTGGCCAGGAACGTGAATGCTAGGTTTTCTAGCAAGGGGTTAACGAGGTTGGTGATTGCGGCTGCGACTGCGCATAGGATGAGGGATTACAAAAACTTCTATGACAAGATCAGGGCGTCAAACAACGAATGTGGGGTCTATTTGGGGAAGATAGGGTCTGCACGTTGGTCTAGAACGTACTTTGGGGGGCAGAGGTATAATATAATGACTAGTAACATAGCTGAACAGCTTAACATAGCTGAACAGCTTAACAACACATTGGTAGAGGGTAGGTCGTCCCCAATAATTGAGTTGGTGATGTTCATACAAGGGATGATGACAAGGTGGTTCAGTGCAAGACGTAAGAAGGCCAATAAGCACCGGGGTTTGATGACAATAGAAGTCGATAAAGTGATGACGAAGACCATGGCGATGTTTAGGGGCAGCAAGGTTAACTCTATTTCTAGCTGGAGCTGCCAAGTTGTTGGGAAGTTTGGTGGTTCTGAGAGTGTTCAGTTGGAGCAGAAGAAGTGTACTTGCAAGTACTTTGACAACATGAAGATACCATGTGGGCATGCCATGATTGCAGCCGACAACATATGGCTCGCATATGAGACTATGGTAGGACATTGGTACAAGACGGTGGCGTGGAGGAAAACCTATGCAGGTATTATTAGCCCAATTGGCGACCCTAGGGACGAAGATATTCCAGACGATGTCAGGGATGCAACGTAATGCCACCATTGTCTAAGAGGCCACCAGGAAGGCGTAGGACCAAATGATTCCCCTCGACAGGGGAGATGCCGGTAGATAGTGTTTTTGAAATTGGTGTGCGATTATTTATTAATTGTGACTATCCATCTGTGTGCTAATAGGTGTGTTTTTTTGATGCAGGGTGCTAAGAAGAAGACTGTGCCTAATAAATGCGGGAGGTGAAGGGTAGAAGGACACAACCAGACTAATTGCACTGTTCTGATATGATTGGAGATTGATTGTTATGTAATGGAAGTTTTTTGTGGACGGGTATTGTAAGGAGGTGCTGGGAGAATTGTTTTCTGTACCGAACCCGTGTAACCTCAAGGAGTAATACTTTAGGTATATGTAATAGAGATGTTAATGCCACCAACCACCAATTGTGTGAGCAAAAACCTTGTTGGTATGATTTTAAGAAACAACTCTATGGACGCTTATGTTTTGGTTGATTGTTGTTTTGAAGGAATTGGATGTTTGGTATTCCTATTGAGTGTAGTATATGATATGTGTGGAGTAAAAGCTGGATTGGAACCAGATTAAAAGGTGGAGTAGTATATGAGAGGGGCGGGGGTGGTTAGCATTAGGGTGTAGTAGTGGTGAATGTTTTGATTTGGGTTACGGGGTGGATAACACGTTTGTGGTCTTTGGGTATTTGTTTTGGCTACAAGGTGGTGTAAGTACGAAAGGAAGTGTGGGGGGGGGGGTTATGAAGGCTGTGGTTAAATAGGTTATGGTTGGGAGTTATCTAACGGAAACTATTGGAATCGATGTATTGTTTGTGGTAGTTGTGGTTAAATAGGTTATGGTTGGGAGTAATGTAACGGAAGCTATTTGCGTGTTTGTCTTGTTTGTGGTCGTGGTGGTCATGGTTTGGCTACACGTTGCTGTAGGTATGAATGGAGGTGTGTGTGGTCATGAAAAATGTGATTAAGTTGGTTCTGGTTACAAGGTATGTCACGTGAGATTGGCCACGTGTTTAGGTTTAGGGAGGTGTGTGTGGTCATGAAAAATGTGATTAAGTTGGTTCTGGTTACAAGGTATGTCACGTGAGATTGGCCACGTGTTTAGGTTTAGGGAGGTGTGTGTGGTCATGAAAAATGTGATTAAGTTGGTTCTGGTTACAAGGTATGTCACGTGAGATTGGCCACGTGTTTAGGTTTAGGGAGGTGTGTGTGGTCATGAAAAATGTGATTAAGTTGGTTCTGGTTACAAGGTATGTCACGTGAGATTGGCCACGTGTTTAGGTTTAGGGAGGTGTGTGTGGTCATGAAAAATGTGATTAAGTTGGTTCTGGTTACAAGGTATGTCACGTGAGATTGGCCACGGGTTTAGGTTTAGGGTGTGGTGTTAGATCTGTGTTGGTTATGGTTATGGATCACGTGGTGGTGGTGGTTGGGGTGTTGTGTAACAAAAGATGCAGGGGTTGTGGGGTTGATGTCACCATGTTGTGCTGGGATTTAGTCGGTTCGTGGTTAGTTTCGTCATGGTTAGATCGGAAGAACCGATTGTTTAGGGTGTGGGTGTGGGTTAACGATTGTTTTTTCATTGTTGGTGAGCAAGGGGTTAGCGTGGTTGGAAAAGTTGTGGTCAGGATTTTATGTTAGTGGTTTGTGTGTGTATAACAAGAGGTTTATGTGTTGTTGGTCATCACGAAGTTAGGAAGATGTCAGCGAGCTTGTGGTCAGTTGCTTCGCAGTTAGTGTGTAGCTGATGCAGAAAGGTTTTTTCTTAAACTGGTGGGAACCGCTTGTTTAGGGTGTGGTTGTGGTGTTGGTTTAATTATGGATGACGGGTTTGTGGTTGGTGGATGTAAAACAAGAAGCTATAGTGGTTGTCGGAGTGGTTGGGGTCAGTTTCTGTACAGTTTTATTTTATTAGTTGCAGGGCGATTTCTTTCAAACGTTTTGGGTCCATGTTGTTTAGGGTCATGCTGTGGTTGAACGTAATATTCTTTCTTGTTGATAAAGTAGGGTTTAATGAGGTTTAGGAAGTTGTTGGCTGGTTGAACTTTTTGTTGTTGGTGTGTGTATAAGAAGGAGTTTGTTTAGGGAGTGGTTGTGGTGTTAGTTGTGTTTCTGTTTTTATTATGGATGACGTTTTTGTGGTTGATGGATGTAAAACAAGAAGCTCTACAGTTTACTTGGTAGATCTAACGGCTGGTAGACCCTTTAAGACTAGCAGTTGCAGCGAAAGCATTTGGCATGGAGTAGTGGGTAGAGAAGCCAGCGGGCTTGTTAAGGGAGCTGGTTGGTGTGGTGGTCAACCCAGGTGGTGGAGTAAATAGTGGATAAGGGGAGATGGTGGGTGGGGTTGTGGCAGCAGATGTGGGTCTACAGTTTTATTTTATGAGTTGCAGGGCGTTTTTTTTAAACGTTAAGGGTCCATGTTGTTTAGGGTGGGGCTGTTGTTTTACGTTAAATTCTTTATTGTGGTTAAAGTAGGGTTTATTGAGGTTGGGAAGGTTGTTGTCTGGATGACATGTTTGTGGTTGGTGTGTATATAAGAAGAAGCTTCTGTGGTGTGGGTTATTATAAAGTTAGGAAGTAAATAAATAGGTTGTGTTTGTTTTATAAAAGGAAGTTGACGTGGTTTGGGATGTTGTTGTTTAGATTGGACTAATAACTGATGGCTGAAAGGTGATTGTTTAGCCACTTGGCAGTACATGTTCCATAGTAGATGGATGGAATGTGTAATACAAGATTTTGGGAGGCAATAACCCATAATTTTTGAATACTATGATTGCAGCAATGCTTAGAACAAGTTTATGGTGTCTGCAAACATATCCAGATCTATGCCTTAGATCTGATACACTCTAAAACCTGAAGAATCTCGCCGATATCTTTCTTCATGTCAAGAAGCTCTTGCTTAAGTTGTAGCAGATCTTGATCCAACCTGACTTGTTTGTCTTTCAAAAGGGCTAACTCTTCGGAGTTCGCTTCGTCAACCCATTTGAAAAGATGGTCTGGACTGGAAGATGTCTCGCAACGAAAGATTCTTCTCCCAGGATTTTGTCTAGTCTTGGAAGTCAGGACAATGGTGTTAGAGCCGCAATGGCAATGCCTGGGGATCTCCTGAACCGTCTCCATGGTTTGGACCGGCTAAAGCAAGTGTTGATTTTAAGGAGAAAGTAAAGGAAGGGGAATTCCAAGTAGTGTAGGCTTCAGTTGTGTTTTAGATCTGAGATCTGCAACTAGAGGCTTCATTATAACAGGTGAAGATATTAATATTTTTTGCTTGGATGGTCCCACGACACGAGGTGATTGTACTAAGCGATGAGTTTCAATGGTTTTTTGGTCATGGACGCGTTCGAGTGGTTGGTGTGTTAGGGTCGATGTGTTTGTTTGTATTGTGGACATGATGACGTGGTTACGAAAATGCCCAGTTGACATGGTAAAACCGATGCTCACCAATACAACCACAATGAAGCTAACCATCACATAAGTATATAAATTGGGAAATTATCTAAAGCCACTGCCTAGTTTAGTTGGTTGATAAAAGGTTACATAGTAGTTTCTAGCCGGGATGACAACAATACAGAAAACCCAAGTAGTCCGAGAACAAGGATGTCACATTAGTAGAATACATGAAAAGGTGCCTTGTTAATCCGTAGAATAAAGTTAGGGAGAGAAGACTAGTAGTAAGATGGTAAGACAATGGTTTTATACGCTTCCATTGCGTATTGTTGGCGGAACTTATCAACCATGCCATCTGTGAGACCGCTCATGTGTGGATACGGGTCACCGAATAGATGTAGCTCCATAAACTTAGCGCAAACAGGACCGCAATCGCCAGACCTGGTGTTTTCATAGGTGCCCGTCCTCCGCTGACATGTAAAAGGAGATAGATCACGGGAGTTGTTCTTGACCAGGTAACGGATGAGATAGGGGAGCATCTGAAGGATGGGCCTGAGAAATCGTTGAACATCTTCCTCGTCGTATAGAGAGGGTAGCAAATCTAGTATGTCAACATGTCCAGCCCGGAAGTCGATGGCTAACCCCACCCAGTGTCTGTCAGCCCAGATCATTGGAGTGTATACCTTCTGAACTTCTTTCATCCAGGTTTTACCAGGGAGCAGGAGCAGTTTGGAAATCCGATGATCCCACCGGATTTTGTCTTTCTTAACTGCGGCTTGGAACTAGCGATCTTTAGACTGCACCAATGAGGTAAGGGTGGGAGGCATAAACGTCGCATTCTCCATCTGTAGCACATCTTTGTGATGCATGTCTAGCATGTGCATTAGCACAGCCATGTGCTGGAGGGAAAAAGATAAAGCATACAGAGATTGAGTTAGTAATAGGTGATAGTGGGGGACGATGCCATATCAGAAACTGTGTCTGCACGTACCAGAGAGTCTGTCCACTGGGGGGGAGTAGCGAGCTGGAGGAGAAACTGGTTGCTGAAGTCGAGTTTTGAAGGTGTGACGTGGAAGCTGATATACATAGGAAAAAAAAAGATAGTTGATGAGTGAATATGTAGAAAGTACGGTTAGAAGAAGAAGGTCAGTGATGTGGCTTACATTTTTTTGTTGGTTGCCATGGTTTTTGCGAAAATGTCCCATAGATCCTCTGGTGGAGGAGTGACCAGAAGGTAATGGGGGAAATCCGGGCGGTTGAGGAAAGTTTGTGCTAGGACCTTTTCTGCCTCAGACGGGTGATGCTCCTTTGTTTTTCTGGCTGGCGATGAGTCACTGAGCTCGCAAACTTCTGGGACAGACGTTTGTGCCTGCAATATAAGCGGGGCAAGGATTAGAATGGGGGCATCGATTTCTAAGGTTAAGAGAGCTATTGTTAGAAACAGTACATTGAGTTCGTCCACAACCCTGCATACTGTCTTGTTTGGTGATGAATCACTAGCTTCTCCCACTCCGTGTTCGTTGGTTGGATCCTAGAGCAATTAAAGGAGTGAGTGAGTTTAGAAAGTATGGTGGTTATAAGAAGAGGATCAATAAAGGATCAGAGAATGAGGAAGTGTCCTTTACTTGGTAGATCAAACGGCTGGTAGACCCTTTAAGACTAGCCGTTGCAGCGAAAACATTTGGCGTGGACTAGTGGGTAGAGAAGCCATCGGGCTTGTTTGGGGAGCTGGTTGGTGTGGTGGTCAAACCAGGTGGTGGGGTAAATAGTGGATTAGGGGATATGGTGGGTGGGGTTGTGGCAGCAGGTGTGGGTTAAAAAGTGGAATTGGGGAGTACAGAAAGGCTGAGGAGTAGTAGACAGGTGGGGCGGTATCAGGTTCGGGTAATGTAAGACCGTGAGAAGGCGATGATTGGGATGATGGTTTGTTAAGAGGGATAGCATCAAACTGTGGCAAAGTCCCTATTGGGGCGTATTGTTGTGAAAGGCTTCCTTGAGGGGAGAGAGCAGGAGCAGGTGGGAGCGGATGTTTTGGAGAGGTGACCGCAGTGAAAAAGGGAGATAGTTCGGTAGATGTTTTCATGGTTGGAGAATGTTTGGCGAGGGAAAAAGCGGGCAGAGGAGAGTTATGGTCAGGTGCGGGTGGGTCTGATGTTGTGGTGGTAGGATGAATGTGGATGGGCGGTGCGTGGTCAAGGGGGTCGACGACTAGGGGGCACAGGATTGAGGGTCGTGGTTTGGAGAGTTGTGGTTAGCAGAACCGCTAGTAGGTGATGGGTGGTTATGTGTTTGATGGTTAGGAGATTGGTGGTCAGGAGATTGATGGGGATTGATTTGGTGGTCAGATGAGTTGTGGTCAGTAGCTAGGAGTGGGGTGGAGCGTTGGTTATGAGAGTGGCTTGGGAGAGTGTGGGCCAGGATAGTGATGTGGAGAGGATTTGTGGTCAGCAGAGGGGTGGTCCACTGATAGGTGGTCAGTAAAAACAGGGTTGTTGAAATCAATGCGTCTAGAAGCACAATGTTGGGCACGGTATTGACTCAGAATAGGAGATCCAGAACCCAAAATGCCATCGGAGACCTGGGAAACAATTAAACCTCAAAGTTTGAGAAGCAAAATTATGTAATGGTTATGTATGTTATTATACAAGTCAAATGGGTTACCTGCTTGGTCTTACGCCTCTTAGAGTTGGGAGAATCATGATGATCGTCACCGGGGAGATCATTAGTCTGTGGTGCCTGAGGTGCGCTCCTGCGACGATGCGTGACAACAAACTGTGGTAATAAAGAAGTGGCTCTGCTCCTTTTACGTTTCCGATGTAGCTTTTGTTTAAAACGCTCGTTGGATGCTCCCAACTTGGCAACTGTGGCTTCCAAGCCGGTGATTCTGGCTACCATCACGTTGGCATTGGCTTCCAAAGTAGAGATTCTAGCTTCTAACAACTCGTTGGAGGGGGCGGGGGTTGGTGTGGAGGACGCTTGCAAGCGTGTGCTACGCCTTTGTTCTGTAGGTACTGAAGTTTCTTTCCCCGCTTTGTGAGGTTTGAGCGTAGACTCCTTCCTTTTCCTCGGAACAGTGTGTTTCTTGTGAACGGGTTTTTCCGATATTGGAGTAAACGTCAAAACAGGCTCCGAGCAATCTCCTCCGGGCCACATAGCTTTAGAAAAGCAGTGGGTGTTGGCTTTTCAGCTGCTCCATGTATGTCACCTTATCATCTGTCTTATCGTTTGGCCATACCCCCCACCCAGGATGCGGTCCCCTGATGACCGGTATGAGTGGTGTCACCCACAGCTGCATGGGACAGAACACACAAAGTTAGCGTGGTCAGTCAGCAAAGAAAGGAAAACAATGGGCGCTAGAGGAGCTATATACTTACAGAGGGGTTAACTTTGACTTGTAGAACTGCGTCTAGTTCAATAGACGGATGGTTAGGTAGATTAGGCTCGGTAAGGTCCATTATTGTCTGGTCGTTTAAGGGAGAAAGGATCTTAGAGAGCAACATGGGTATGGCTCTGAAAGCGAGTAACTGCAATGCTAGAGGGAACCCGGTGAGACGGAATGTTTCTTGTTTGAGCTTCAGAACAAGCATATCAACTGGGCTGTCTACGGTTTTGCCTTTCTCGAACTTAGGCGGTTTCATGCAGCGCACAGTGTGTAGGAACGATTCACGCCCCCAAGGGAATTCGAGGAAAGCATCAACATCGTCCAGCATCTGAACATACCTCAACGTAGGGCGGTGAATCTGTTGGGAGGCGATCAAGACTCCATCGAGTATGATGATGAGAGCAAGTCGGATTCTCCTCCACTCATCCATTTGGTGGTCGTGCTCAAGCTCATCAGCTAAGTCTGCAATGGTGATATTGTCGTACTTGCCTACTATCTTCTGCCACAACGGATCTTTGTGTGCGCCCTTCTGCTTGTTTGCATCCTTTCGGTTGTTGTCAGGTGCTTCGTAGCCGTCGGGGAATGAGCCACAATTAAGGCCGGTAATGGTCCCAAACTCTTCGAGGCTGAATCTAAGATGGTCTTTACCAAACACAGACCATAGCGTGTGTTCTTGATTGCAGCGCAACTGGCGGGAGAGAAGGCTATGTATCAGCTTACAGGAAACTGGGCACTAACGAGTTGGGCGATCAAAAAGCTTTCCGAAGGAAGATTTCCTAATCTTTGCAAACGCTTCAGAACCACGAAGAACATGGCGAACGAAAGCTAGAATGTTCGGCCTAGAGTACATATTCAAACGATTACGGGGAAATCTATCAGTGGCGAAAAGCCTCTCGGGGAGACGGGTATCACACGCATTATCTGCAATTTATAAGGAAAATTTTAAAATTTTAGGGTTTGCTCCAAACCGACGGAATCAATTAGATTATATTTAGGAATAGAGAATAAGGAAAAGAAAGTGAGCATCGGGATCTAACCTTCCATTAGGATTTTGTCGGTGAACCGGGGAGCGAGTATCAAGAACTGGTGAGGTTTGTCGGTGAAACAGATAAGCGAAATCGGTGCGAGGAACAAGAAAATCAAAGAGCCAAAGGTCTGGTGAGGTTTGATTTGGACCGCAAAGTTCAAGAACTTCTGGGACGAGAAACGAAAAGCGAGCCGTAGGATTTGGTTAAACAGATAAGCGATTTCGGAGAAGAGAATCAGAAAGTAACAAAGACAAGGTTAGGGTTCATCGTGTTCACCGGGTTCATCGGGTTCATCGGGTTCATCGGGAGAAAATGATTAGGGTTCTTGGAGATTGAGATTGATTTACAAGAACCGTGAAAATGTGAAAAGATAAGGTAAACAGATGGTTGGTAAAAAGTAAAAGATAAGGACTTTGAGTGATATTAATAAGACAAGGTAAACAGATGGTTGGTAAAAAGTAAAAGATAAGGTAAATAGATGGTTGGGTGGTTAACTAGATTGTCTCTTGTTGAGGGTTATATTAGTAACCATAGCATAGAGAAAGTGTGAGAAAGTGTGTTGTATCACAATGTGACTTTGAGTGATATTAATAAGACAAAATGTGTCTATAAGGATAAAAATTTCTAATATTATTTATATTTCAAATTATGTGAGACAAATCAAAGTGCACCCCCTAACAATTCAGGTTTGATCATCTCTTAAATCTTAGATTTGATCATCTCTTAAATCTTAACAACTCAACTTTTGTTATTAATAAATTTTTGGAAATATTAACATTTTTAAAACTAATACAATTAGTTTTTTTAAATCCTACGTAAACGATTTCGATGACTTATAACCTTAACTTTTATATAGTATAAATTATGTTTCTCATAAATGAAATTTCTAGCTTCGTCCTTGGTCTTCGCTGTGGGTAGATCACGTATCAAATGAAACTAACAATCGTGCATACTTGCATAGTATAGTCTCGCCTCAGTTTAATTCATCATTCATTCACTGACTATTTGGATAATATCATTTTTAGATGTGGTTGCGATTTTTTACTTAATTATTATTAGATGTATCATCATCATCATATAGTAATAGTAGAATATAGCGCGCCTCTCCCTATCAGCTGTTATAAATAAAAAACGAGATGAAACAAACCAAATTATTTAGTAAAACAAAAAAACCAAATTAATACCAGAAAGTTTTAAGCAAAACTGTACTAATTAAAAACAACACTAAAATCTGAAAATTCAAATTTATTTTGTGCAATACAGTGATCCAAAACGTGCACTGCGGTCAACTTTTCGTGGAACCATTTACTGAGAAGATTCACATATTTGCAAATTCAGATTACTTTGAATTATATGTTTTGTTGGAAGTTGACGTCCATGTATTATTTTAACAGAATAATATATATAGAAAAGTGATATAATAATAGCTTTGAATTATATGTCTTGTTGGAAGAAAACTATCTTTTACAGCGGGACTATTTAAGAGCACGATTATCGGTGAGGTATGGTGAATATCCAAAAGAAAAAAATCATGATATTATAATTATTTACATATTTTAAATTTTTAAAAAATCAAATGAAATTGTAGTTGAATTACATCTATAAAATTAGTCATAAGGAATTTTTCAAAGTCCTTGTTCTAGAACTTATCTTAATTTTCTCACTTATTTAAATTGATTTTTTTTAATTCAATTATAAAAACCTCATGCAGAACTTAGCGATGAAGATACTCTAAGAATACCAATATTTTAAGAGTTTTTCTAATATTATATTAATTTAAATTGTTACTATAGTAAAAAGTTTAAGTAAAAACTAGATTATGACCCTTTAAAAGGCGGATATATTTTTTGTTATACATTTTTTAAATTAATTTTTATATTTCTGTTTTTCTTTGTAATCATATTTATGTATTTATTTGTAATCATATTTATATTTTTCTTTGTAATCCTATTCAGCAAAATAAAATGTATTTTGTAAATTTTGACCCAATGTAAATAAAATCCATGTTACCTTTGAAAGCACGGAATTAACCTTTTGACTATAACCTTTTTTATTTATCTAAATTTTTAATTTTATATATAATTAATGTTTATATGAACTATTTAGTTGGTATATTAGATGGATTAAAATTTTAGGCCAGAGTTTTGACCCGCAGAAAATATAATTTTATTTTAATTTAAATATTTATAGAATTGTCATTTTCAGTTTTATTTCTCATTTTTAACGTTTAGTTTTTATTTTATATCTATAAATAGAAGGCAAGCATATATTTTATGTTATCAAATATAATCAAAGTTTAATCCTATTAAATATAATTTTCAATATTCATAACGTTTAGTTTTTGATCTGTTAATTTTCACATGTACAGTTATTGTAAATTTAGTTTGATATTTGTTTTTACTACCTATGTTCTTTTAAATAAATCTGAAATATTTAAGAAGGATCAAACAATTTGTATTACTATATTTGTATCAAAGTAGGATAATACATTTATTTAAGTCATCTTACTTAATTTTAGTTTTATGTTTAAAGTTATAAAATTTAAATAAGAAAGTTCTTTTTAATTTGCTCTTCTTATTAGTAAAAACTTTGGCCAAAACTGATATAGGATAATTTTTATTGAAAATATATTTATATATTTTTTTGTTAGGTATTGAATTACAATATTGAAACTGACATTTATATGAATTCCTATTTATCCAAGGTTGATAGTTACTTATTAAGTTTTTGAGCTATGCGTTGAAAACAAACAGTTTTTTTTTGGTTAAATAAAAAATTATGAATATTTCTATGCATTGGTTAATTTAATTTATAACAAAATCCTATCTTTTGATGTGTATATGATTTTTCTTATACACGAAAAGTATATATTTAGAAATGTTCGATGTATAGAAATATTCCTCATTTTCTTAACAAAAAAAAAGAAAGAAATATTCCTCATTTTGAAATTATTATTTCTAATATTATCATAGGCTTTTATGTTTAGAATATATTGATTAAAATGCTAAATATATTGATTATATATTATTTAGAGTAATGTAAATGAAACAAATATATTGAAAAACAAAATCTTAAGATTAATATTAGGCATACTTGATTTCTTTATATATTAGTCTAATATAGTAAAAGAATTTTTTTATATATTTGCTTATATATCCAAATTTATTTAGTTTTTGTATTGAATATTTCAGATTGTAATTTTAGAACTTAAATATCAATCAAAACGTGTTCGAATGACTTTTGTTATTTAGACCACATTTTCAAAATTCTCACGAAAAGAATAGTTGTCTACTTATAGTAGTCTGTATATATAAATTTGAAGACGATATACTTATAGGTAATAGGAGATAGACCTTATAATATAATATTGCAGTTCTAATAATAATCTATGAAAATTTAAGCCTTCTGTAAAAAAACATAATACGAAATCTTCCAAGTGTCCACAATGTCTGATATACTTTGTTTTTAACAGTGTTGATATTGATATAGCACGTGAATTAATGGTAGAAGTCAACCTATTATAATTTCTTGTTTTGATATATCTATTATATGTTCCTTTAATATAGGGTTAGTGACTTAGTGGGTTAGTTTACGAAAAAAATATATAAAGTTAGTGGGTACGGTTATATTATTTGCTTAAAATTAATATGTAATTATATAAAGAAATTAATTTTTTTTTTAAAGTTGGACATAACATTTATCAATAGTTAAAAAAAAGTTGGACATAACATTTATCAATAGATTATGTTTTAATAGAATAGATAATAGACCGACAAAAATGTCAAAACATAAACAGGGACGGATACGCGTTCATAGGTACGGGGTCACGTGCCCTCTACTACTTTTCTAAATATTTTGCGTCATACCTTACCAATATGAGCAACGTAGCTAAGTGGCTTGTAGTTCCCCCAGTCTGTATTGGAGCAAGATTTGATTCTCTGCATTACCAAATTCTAATTTACTCATTTTCTCTTATTTCTTCTTTTTACTTTTTATTGTCGTGTTAATCTCATTTAATATTATAACAAAATTTAAAGAAAGTCTCTTTCCTACATTTAATTTATTACTAATTTCACTTGTATATTTTTTTCCTTACATCATCTGTTTGTCTTTCTAACTAATTATCTTTTTTGTTGGTAAACTAATTATCTTCTTTTACATTTCATTTAAGCAATTTACCTTGTTCACATATATATAACATTTATTTTACATCATTAGTTAAAAATCACTTTATACTTTTCAATAAACTATTTAAACAATAAGACACCTAAATTAATTTTTGAAAAAAAAAAATATATAAATCAAAATTTTAAAATCCAAAATAGTTTAAGATTAGTTTTGTTTATAGTATACTGGTACCAAATTTAAATATAGTACAATACTTTAAACTTAATTTTTATTAGTTATTTTTCTTGTATATTAATATATATAATTTTGATAAAAAATAATTACTTTATAAATATATAGTGCCCCTGATCAAAAATATTTCTGGATCCGCCACTGAACCTAAAGGAGAAGAAATTGTCTCTCTTTTCTCTTTCTTTTGCTTCCACCCTTAATCACTTTTAAATTTTATTAATATTTTATTAGAAAAAGTTTGGTCAGCTGGTTAAACCGATTTTATCAGATGGGATCTATTAAGATCGTTTTCTTAGGTGTGGGTTTATTAATGTCAGTTTTTCCGATTCCAAAATTTTCAGAAAGAAAATATTTGGATTCATCGCGATTGTGGTTCGGCTTCGGATCAGATTTTTTCGGATGAGTGTTGGTTCAAATTATTTTTGTGACCGATTAAAATTTTAATTTCTGATGAAATGGTAACTATATTCACTAGTTCGTTGTTGCCTTGTTATCGGTGGATGACATCACATATTTTATGTATATTATTGTGTAATATTATTACGTTTAGCAAACAAAAATAGTGAAAATTCTAATATAATAAAGGTAGGCTTGCTATAAAATTTAATTCACTCATAACATATTTGCATACGACTCCGTATTTTTTGTCCGTGAGATTCAATCTAATTTGTTTGGTCAGAGATTCAATATTACAAAAATACTAAAAATTCGAAGATGGATAGTTGTCATGTCATAATTAGGGTTGTAAAATCAATTAATAGTTTGTGGGAATACAGAGGATGTAACATGTTCTAATTAACTTGAGTTTTCTAAAAATCATATAAATAAACTTTTTTATTGAAAAAATGACACAAGAAGGATGTAACATATTTTTCCCTATTGTAGAAGGATGTAAGAGCAGCATTATCGCTGATTCTTATCCCAACTCTTTCCCCCAAACCCAATTAAAAAACAATTAACAAAACACATAAGTCCAAGACTCGCGTTTTGCGGGAGGTGCCGAAAGCCCGCCTCTTAGTGACAGATGTCAACAAATGAGAAGACGAAGCAATCGGTTACGCGCCTCTCTCGATTATCTCTCTCTCTATCTCGATCATCTCTTTCTCGAAACTCTCTCGACGAAAGGCGATTTCGTCTCCTTCGATGTCTCTCATCGGCGACGTCTCCGTCGGTATCTCTCATCGGCGACGTCTCCGTCGGTATCTCTCATCGGCGACGTCTCCTTTGGTGGCTCTTGTCGGCGACCTCTCCCTCGGTGGTTCTCCTGGAGGCGACAGAGCTCTCTCTCAATGGCTCTTTCGAAATCAAAAGGTAAGCGGTTGTTGTGTTCTTGACTATGATGTGTTCGATTAGGTCTGATATGTTGTTTTTCTATGTAGTTTGTTGGTTCTGTCTCTCGGTGGGTCTTCTCCTCGAAGCTTTCCCTCGGTGGCTCAAATCAAAGCTTTCACCTCAAATCGAAAGGTAAACCGGTTGTTCTGTTGTTTCATTATGCATGTGATTGATTATTGTAGTTTGTTGGTTTTGTTTGTTTCACCTGAAATCAAAATTTTGATGTGTTTGATCTCTGGATATGTTATGTTTGTTCTTGGGTTTTAATTTTGTTTCAATTAATACGGATGGATCAAAGTTGATTTGCTATGTTTCAATCCTTGCTATGTGTCTGTTCTTTGATTTGTTTTCGCTTTTGATTATGTCTTTCTGTTGGATTATGATCTGAATCTTTTTTTGTTTATGTCTTTCTGTTGTCAGATAGAAGGATCAAAGTTCATCGAGCAAAGGTTCATCTAGCTCAGGAGTTCACTGCAAAATAAGGTTAGTGTTACTTTTAACTGGTCCTCCTTACTAGAATTGATTTAGGTTGTGGTTAGAATTGAACCGACTGTAATTAATGTGTTGGTTAGAGTTAGGATATGGTTGTGTGATTAATAGAAGTGATGGATAGCTACAATTGATTAAAGCTTAATGTGATGGAACTAGTAGATAAATGTCAACACGTTTTTGTTTGTTGGTTGTCATGAATGCATCCTCTCTTCTTTCTCTGCCATCTATAAACACACGTTCCTCCTTCTCTTTCTTATCATCTCCTTCATCTTTCTTCTCAACTTCTTCTTCTCGGTATGGATCCTAATCAAAGCCAGTCCTCTAGCTTTTTAAACTTACTAAACATTCAACTCCCTAACAATGAATACCGAACTCAGTTTCTGAGTTTTTCACCTACTCCAGACGTTGGAGGATCTGCTTCACGTGCACAAACTGGTGAGGACCGTAAGCAAAGGTGCAAGTGGTCAACAGCTGAAGACCTGGTCCTCATCAGTGCATAGTTGAACACCTCCATGGATCCACTCATTGGAAATGAGCAAAAGGCAGGAGCTTTTTGGAAGAGGATTACGGATTACTATAACGCAAGTCCCAAGGTGGTTGGTTTGGCTCCAAGAGAGCAGACCCACTATAAGCACAGGTGGGGGAAGATAAATGAAGGTGTCTGCAAGTTTGTGGGGTCATTTGAAGCTGCAACAAAACAGAGGACCAGTGGCCAGAATGAAGATGATGTTTTGAAGGCTGCACACGAGATATTCTTCAATGATTACAAGGTGAAGTTCTCATTGGAACATGCGTGGATGAAGCTTAGGAATGATCATAAATGGTGTGGTACTCAAGGAAGTAGTCAACAAAGCTCAGGTTTGAAAAGAAAGAGGTTTGGTGTGGTACTCAAGGAATATTTTCAGTCATCAGCATTTATGCCCAGTGTTAATGGGGAGAATGAAGCAATGGATAGGCCTATTGGTATTAAGGCTGCAAAGGCGAAGGCTAAAAGGTCAGTGGGAGAAAAAGTAAAGATTCCGCAAGGGTTTAAGGATATGTGGGAGAAAAAGGCCAATGACTTAGCTTTCAAGGATAAGCTTAGCAACAAGAAGCTGCTTGACAGTTTGATTTCAAAAAAAGAGCCACTTACTGAATTAGAAGTGGCGCTTAAGAACAAACTGATAACTGAAATGTTGTCAATTTAATCTTCTTTGTCTTGATGTGTAATATAAGTAGTTCATGTGTAATATAAGTAGTTCATGTGTATTATAAGTAGTATTTCTGATCAATGTTATTAATCTTGCTTTGGAATCGTTATTGATGTCTAATATAAGTAGTATTTGTGATGAATGCTATCAGTCTTTGTGATCAATGTTCTAATGCGTTTCTGTTTTGTTTTATTTTGTTTTTCAGGGGAACAAGTCACACACCACCAGCAATGGAAGCAAGAAAACCAATTGTTTGTGGCCTCTCAGCGAGAGGTAAGATACCACCACCTCTCCCACAAGAAGACACGGATGATGATGTTGCGGATGTCACACCAAGTGAAGTAGAAGTAGTGGAGATATCAGATGAAGAAGAAGCTGAATGGTGGAGTTATCAAGCGAAGAATACATGAGAAATATGGGCTACTTGATTAGGGTGGAGGAATCGGAAGATGACCTTGAACCTGAGTTCAGAAGGCTGCTGCAAAGGATACATGAGGAAGAGAAGAAACTGAAAAAGGAGAAGTTCAAAGCCATGAAGTCGGGAATCAAGCTAGAAGAAGGACAATCCTCTAAGGTTGATGGTAAGAAGAGGAAGAGAAGAAGCTGAGAGAGGAGGTCACAGACTGTGGTGTTGTGTCACGGGTCATGTGTGTTTGTGTAGTCAGAAGATATGTATGTTTGTGTGTTTGTCTAGTCACGGATCATGCTTAGTCAGGTCACAAGACATGTATGTTTGTATGTTTTGTCTTTGTAATCTTTGTGTTCTAGTGTCACAGATGCTTATAGTCAGGTCACAAGAGAGTCTTGTCTTGGTGTTATTGTGTCACGGATGCTATGTCAGGTCACAAGACTTATGTAGACATGTTTAGTAATTTGTCTTCTATGTTTGTATTATTGGTTTTCTTCTATAAATTAAGGCATAATTTTCATTCCTGAGCACACAACTCTTCATCTCTTCTTCTTCTCTCAATAAACACAACTCTTTATTCTCAGTTTGGATTCGAGAAACATTTGATCAAATAAAACATTAAATCAATTAAAACATTCCCCACAATTCTCTCCTCTATTCTCTTGTTCCAAACATTAAAAAAAACAGTTTTTCCTTTCCATATGGCATTTTCTTCTCAAAATCCGTTTGACGGATTGGATGATCAAAGTTTTGATGATGCATTTGATCAATATTTTGATCAACAATTTGATCAAACTTTCAAGAATCTTACCATAAATTATGGTCATCAAGAAAAAGAAAAGAAACAAAGAAAAAAACGAGCTTATATCGAAAGAAATCGTGAAAAAGGGCATATTCGTTTATGGAATGATTATTTCAGTGAAACTCCAACGTATCCCGCAAATATGTTCCGGCGACGATTTATAATGAACAGGCCGTTGTTCATGCATATTGTTGAACGAATCTCCAATGAAGTTGAATTCTTTCAACAAAAGACGGATGCTCTCGGAAGGTTTAATCTCTTTCCACTTCAGAAGTGTACAGCGGCCATTCGTGTCTTGGCATATGGGACTGCGGCTGATGCTGTTGATGAATACCTCCGACTCGGTGAAACTACTACACGGTTATGTGTGGAACATTTTGTGGAAAGCATAATATATTTATTCGGCGAGGAGTACCTAAGAAGACCAACACCGACTGATCTTCAACGTCTCCTTGATATTGGTGAGCATCGTGGATTTCCTGGGATGATAGGAATCATCGATTGTATGCATTGGGAGTGAAAGAATTGTCCCACCTCTTGGAAAGGTCAATATACACGTGGTTCGGGAAAACCCACAATCGTTTTAGAGGCGGTTGCATCGTATGATCTATAGATATGGCATGCATTTTTGGACCTCCAGATACTTTAAATGATATCAATGTTCTTGATCGCTCACCTGTTTTTATGACATAATAAAAGGTCAAGCTCCGCAAGTCATCTTCTCTGTCAATGAAAGAGAGTATCATATGACTTACTATCTCACCGACGGTATTTATCCGAAATGGGCAACTTTTATCCAATCAATTTCAATACCACAAGGACCGAAAGCGGTTTTATTTGCTCAGCAACAAGAAGCTGTCCGAAAAGATGTCGAACGTGCTTTTGGAGTCTTGCAAGCTCGCTTTGCCATTGTTAAAAATTCAGCATTTTTTTGGGATAAAGGCAAAATTGAGAAGATAATTAGAGCATGTATCATACTCCATAACATGATAGTAGAAGGTGAACGAGATGGATACACTCAATATGATGTTTCAGAGTTCCAACAAGGAAAAGACACCGGAAGCTCACATGTCAATCTCACATTCTCTACTGATATCCCTACAAATATCGGCAATATAATGGGTGCTTAAACTAGAATTCGTGATAAACACATGCATGAACAACTCAAAGCTGATTTGGTTGAATGGTCAAGATAACAACTAAGCTACTAAGCTCGCATGTTTCTTTCAAATTATTCTCGTTTATTTTACTAATCTTAGTTTTAATGTTTTTTTTTTAATAATTAATTTTTAAAATGTTTTATTTTAATATGTTATATTTAATAAATAAATTTTATCTTTAAAAATATTTTAGTTTAATATTTTTTTTCTTAAAAACCCCAAAATAAATAAGAACCCCCATTGGACCTAACAAATTAAGTGTCTCTTAAATACAACCTCTTAACTATTATTAATTACTAAAAATCATTAAGAACTCAAATTAACCTCTTAGAGTTAATGGTGCTCTAACATGTTCTTCCCTGTCGTATGAAAATAAGCAAGATACTCCTGTCAATCTATCATGCATTTATTGGGAAAAGCGATCCTATATATAGTTATATATACACTCCTGATTCTTCTATATTTATTATTTAAAATATTACTAATCGAAAGACAGTTGATCATATAAAAAAATCGAGAAAGATGTAAAATACTCGCCGACAAAATGAAATATAACATTTCAAGTGACGAACGTGTATGCACCCAAATTAAAATCTTATAAAGCTTGTACAAAAACCAAATATAATCTTATTTTTCTTCTAATAAACGTGAAAATAAAACGTAATACTGACATGAAAACGTGTTCACCCTCCATAAACCGAACCAAGATCGGTTAATACCGCATGAACCAGACTATACAGACCGGTTCAGGTCAAGACTCAAGCACCAGGGGCCGCATCTTTAGCCCTACCATGGAAATATCCACCATACTCTCTAGCGTAATCTTTGACGTGAGAGGCCGTGTCATAGATCCGACTACGTGCATAGTCCATCTGATTCGATCCAACCGGATGCATGCCCCGGTAATAACGGTACGTCCACGACGCCAAGGCCAACGTTCCAACAAGAAATCCAGCTACCGATAAGAACACACCAACAACGATAAAAACAGGAAGCCAGATAGGGCTCGAGATGATGATCAACGGAATAAACACTATGAAGCCTATGGCTGTTGCGGTGACGGCGATGCCGAGAAGGAAAAGGAGGGTTCCAACGGAGACGAAGAGACCGAGGTAACTAAAGAGCTCTGAGGAGGTTGGTGAATGAGATCGGAGAAGGCGGAGAAGCAAAGCGTATGGGCTGTTGCTATCGGTGGTGCCACCCCCACCGTAAATGGGGAGACATTGAGCATCGCCGCTTGAAAACGTTTCCGCCATTTGTAGAGAGTGATTATTGCTTTTGTGTGGGTGACAAGAGAACAAAAAGAGGAAAGGGTAAAAACATATGGAGGACAAATTCAGCTTTGAGGTGGCATTCATGCAAGGTTTGCAAACACGTGGGGATTGTGTCTTTGTTTTTAGTTGTCGTAGATCAAGATTTTGGTTTAGATTTGGCTTAGTATTGGTTTGTTTGGCTCGGTTTATCTGCCACAACAAAAACAACAATGTAAAAGACATATAGGATAAAGAGACATATTTTCATTTAATTTTTATTATATGTAAACATAATTATATTTTTGTAGTAGTATTATTTGTAAAAGTAATTTAGCATTGTTTATGAATTTTTTTTATTGATAAATATATTTAGTAAGTGTATTGTTACATAATAATTTTGTTTTAATCGTGAAATTTTGTATTAATATATGATTGACTAAAAGCAAATATATGATAATATTGATTAAAAATTTTATACAAATACGTTTTTGAAGTTATCTTTACTAATCATTGATGGAGTTGAATTATTTTATGATATTTAAATGTAATTTTCTTATACTATAAACAGAGGCGAATCTAGACAACATATTTAACGGGTGCACTATTGATGACAAAAATAAAAATGCTTAGGGCAAGAATCGAACTTGGGTAAATGAGGGTGCACAAGCTGTCTTTTACCATCTAAGCTAACAAAATCAGACAAAATTTAGTCATAAAAAGTTGCATATCAATATAATTATGGGTGCCCCCACACTCTATAACTTGGCTTCGCCCCTGAGTATAAATAAATAAATCTATTTATATATATAAAGTATAGTTTTCTTCTTTCTTATCCTATCAACGTCACTTGCCAGGTAAGAAAGTCGATGAAGGAGACGGCGCCACGTGTCCTGACACATAAAGTTTTGTGTTTCATGAATCTTCGCGTGATGGCTTCTATCATTTGGTGGGTGACTGGGCTTTGATATTGGTAAGTTTCCGGCCCGACTAAAGAGATGTGACTCTCTGGAATCGAAAAGGTCTTCTTCTCTCCTCTTTATGCGACAGCGACTATGACTTTTGCGATTCTTATCACCATTTTGAACGGCCTGCGTAAAGGCTTCGTGATTAATCACATTGATTCGCTCGCCCACTACGTCGTCATCAATGATTCGTTTTGATCTGATAAGCAGTGATTTCTGTATAAATATGTGTGAGTAGTCGTCTCCTTGATCTCATCTTATCTTCGTTAAGCCTATATCTCATACGTTTTGCTCTTTATACACGTTAGAACGAGGATTATGCGTCAATGAGTCAATAATCTCTTTCGATTTTCTGTGTTTGATCCTTGAAAATTTTCTACGCTTCTCAGATCTTCAGCTTTCTTTATTATGGTCACTTATTTATCTGTAATGCCTTTTGAATTGTTGTTTACACAGGTTGCATCACTACCAAAGAGTTGCGAACAGTTATGCCTTCTCTAGGACAAAACCCAACAGAGGCTGAGCTCCAAGACATCCTTGTTAGGAAATATGCGGTCAAATTTTGCGGTAAACCAGAATTTATGGGAGCGGGAAAAAAGCACACACACAAAATTGTTAACGGAGTTCGGCCAATGTTGCCTACGTCTCCGGACCTGCTACAGATCTTTTATTATCAACCAGAGAAATTTTACAAGCTCACAACTCACACTCCGATCCCAAATACACTCAGAAATTACTCGGAATTTCTTAAAAAAGATTTTTTGTGAGAAAAAAACTCTTTTTTTTTTCTTCTTCTTTTCTTCTCTTCTCTTCTCTCGTTCTCTCTCTGTTTTCTTGTTTTTGGGACGCATTTCTTCTTCTCCTTAGCTCTCCTTTTATAAGCATGAAGAAGGTGTTTGGTGA
>NC_027750.1:27762918-27763095 GCF_000695525.1 Brassica oleracea var. oleracea
GCTCCCACTCATCCTGATCCATCTTCTCAGGCTTCTTGCTCAGCGGTTGATGAAGCTTCTTTCCGTACAGATAATCTTCAATTTGCATTCTCCAAAATGCATAATCTGTACCGTCAAATTTCCCGATTTGGTGCGCCGAACCGTCTTCGCCTCCCATCGTTTCTGGAACCACCGTGT
>NC_027750.1:27763298-27773066 GCF_000695525.1 Brassica oleracea var. oleracea
TGAAAGAAGCACACACACAAAATTGTTAACGGAGTTCGGCCAATGTTGCCTACGTCTCCGGACCTGCTACAGATCTTTTATTATCAACCAGGGAAATTTTACAAGCTCACAACTCACACCCCGATCCCAAATACACTCAGAAATTACTCGTAATTTCTTAAAGAAAATTTTTTGTGAGAAAAAAAACTCTTTTTTTTTTCTTCTTCTTTTCTTCTCTTGTCTTCTCTCGTTCTCTCTCTGTTTTCTTGTTTTTGGGATGCATTTCTTCTTCTCCTTAGCTCTCCTTTTATAAGCATGAAGAAGGTGTTTGGTGAACTCACAATCTTTGACAAAACCAACGTCAACAATTTCAGCTCACCGTCCATGCCGTCACCGTCCATGCCTACCAACACGAAAAACGTGTTTTTTTTACTTACAATCCTAAGAGATGCAACCGATTCTCTTATACAAAGGCTGATGCGGGGCTGATTCTCCTTCTTCTCCTTTACCGCAAAGTCCATCTCTTTCAATCGCCGTGTCACTATCTCCCACGTTTTCTCCACCTCTATCGACAATGGCGGCTCTGACAACAACAACAATAACAACATAGGAAGCGGTGGTGGTGGCAGCGACGGAGGTAAGAACGACGGAGATGGTGGGGAGGATAGGGGTAGGAACATGAGCGAGGCGATGATGTTAGCTGAGTTGGGGACAGAGTTGGAGAGTCTTCCAAACGATCTAGCAGCTTCTATTGAGTCTGGTCGGATTCCTTAATCGTTTATCACCCGGTTACTTGAGTTTCAGAGATCGGTTGTGATGAGGTGGCTGATGCAGTTCGCTGGGTTTAGGGAAAGGCTTTTGGCTGATGATCTCTTCTTGGCTAAACTCGCCATGGAATGTGGTGTTGGTTTCTTCACTAAGGTGTCTGCCTTTTCTTTCTTATCCACTTCATTAGAAAGTTTGGAACATTTTGGCGATTTCTTAGCGTTTCTAGAGAAGTTCATCGAGAAAGTGTTTGAATGGTTCAGGCCAATGTAATCAGTTAGAATTGTTGTCTTATTTTAGCTAATATGTATTGTTTTTTTTTTGTCTCTACAGACTGCTGCTGAGTATGAACGGCGTAGAGGAAACTTCTTCAATGAACTTGAAGTTGTCTTTGCCCATGTGGTAGTCATTCTTCTCTGCTTCTTTTTTTACTGGTGTTGCTTCTGCTGGTCCATGTCTGATCGCAGGAATGATCTAAATCTTACTATTAGGAATTGTGCTATTGTTAGAAGGTAGGGAAGGTTGAGAAAATTTGATCTTTTATATGACCCATTCAGATAGACGAAAGGTTGGGTAGTTTGTGGTTGTGACTTGTGTGTGATGGGGTCTTCAATTTTTCACCATTAGTTTTTTGCATGAATAGTCTATGGCCAAGTAGTTGGTTGTTTCTTTAAATTATGTAAGTTTTGCTTCAAACGTTATATTCTATACATCGAAAAGTCACAGAATCTTTTGTTATCTTCTCTTATTGTAATAGATAATTGTATTTATAATGTCTGTATTTTTTTTAAAGGATGCAGTCCACGCTGATGATGTAAAAAGTATGGAGAACAGAACATGACCAGGATGTCCTGAGGACATGATCAACGGGTATTTGTGTCATTCACACTATTCTGAGCTCCAGGATATGATCAACGAGGTTGACGCTGATGGAAACGGAACCATCGACTTTCCCGACTTCCTGAACCTTATGGCTAAGAAGATGAAAGACACTGACTCAAAGGAAGAGCTAAAAGAAGCATTCAGGGTTTTCGACAAAGACCAGAACGGTTTCATCTCCGCTGCTGAGCTATGCCATGTGATGACCAATCTCGGTGAGAAGCTGACTGATGAGGAAGTCGAAGAGATAGTCCGTGAGGCTGATGTTGATGGAGATGGTCAGAAAAACTATGAAGAGTTTGTCAAGATTATGATGGCTAAGTGATGGATGATGATGACCTTTTTCTAATGCCTCTTAAGACATTCGCATGATTTGTTTAGATATTGGCTATAATAAATAGACAGGGATTTGAGGCAGAACAATGTTTGCTCTTTGGTTTATGTTTTTATGGTATGGAAAACAATTGTATTGGTTTGAGAAGCTAAATTGCATGTTCAGTAGAGAGAAGGTAGCGTAACCAAGTGTTTTTCTACCGTCTGTTCCATTATTCTATTCATGTACGATTACTTCCAAGCCATTTATGAAAACACGTCCAATCAAGATATTAGTTTTCATACGACAAGGTGGCCATGAAATTTTTTAGTTTTATTTTTGGGTACAAAGTGCTTTTTCAATTGACAAAAGAAAAAAAAATAAGATTCGTATAAAGTGAAGTTTTATACTCTATATTGGCACTGTGGCATCTGAGGATGAGATAGAAAATGAAAAAAAATTAACTTCATCTTATGACAAGTTTCCATTAAGATTAAGGGTTGGCCCACACTTCTTGAAATTTTTTATGTATTTAATTTAACATTTGTTTTTGTTTAAAATGATTTAGTTATGTATTTAGTGTGAACCTTTATTTTTGTTTTATTTTATTTTCTTTTCTTTTCTTTTTGTTAAAATTATTTGATGTTAAAATATTCTACTTCACTCTCATTGTGATAAATAAATTTCATTATCCGATGGTTTAGATTATTTCAATGGAGATTTGTCACATTTATCTTTCATTATATATGTTTAGTAATTTTCGTTTATTTTCTTGGTATCGAATGCTTCTTATGTATAATCATTTAAGCCCATTAAAATTTTAATTTAATAAATACTTTAGTGTTAAAATTTTATTTTAAATGCTAATTTATTTTAAATGTCATAATAGACAATTTAATCAATATGCATTTTAGAAAAAAAAATTTAAAACATTTTAAAGTAATAAAAATGAAAACAATATAAAATCAAACACTAAGAGATTAAAACAACAACAACACTAAGAATTCTGTTTTAATAGTTATACAACTAGATTTTGATCCGCGCTTTCAAAACGCGGAATCGTTTCTTTTTAAAATTTCGTTTCAATTAATAAATATTTGTCTAATCTATATTTTAATAGATTTTTTATTTGTTTATCGGTAATTTTTTTTAATATTGTCTTCTTTATTTTTTTAATTAATATTAAAATTAAAATGTTTGTTTGTGAACTAATTAATTAGTTAAAAGATTTTAAAACGGTAAACTTCTACTCAATAAATTTAATCATATTGTGATGATATATTTGGTAAGTTTATTTATTTATAATTTTAACTTGTTAAGGAAATATTATATGAAAAATATAATAGACTTTACATTTTTCATTTAACATATTTTTAATTTATGCATAATTTTTAAATTATAATAACCGAAATATTTAATAATAATTATGTATTTAAATTGACTTATAGTTGGTTTAAAAAAAAATAGTGTTGGGCTTTGTTTTAGTTAGGATTTGTCTTTTTGTCTGATAAAATGGGCCAGAATTGCCCAAAGAGAGCAAAAAAATCTGTCGCTTCAAAATCTATGTTTTTGTGGCCATTTGCTTTTAAAAAAAAACAGAAAGGGAAAGTAAAAGAAAAATTCTCGATCCAATTTTTCTTTGACGAATCGACGACACGATATTACAGAGATAAAAAATCGATGGGAGAATCAGTGGTTAGATCTATCGATCTTGATGGATAGGGCGTTGGTGAAGATCGAAATTGTTGTTTGGTGAATGTTTCTCATGAATCGGGTATTGATCATAAGCCAAACTAAAATTTCAATCTGATTTCCTTTCCTCTTGGCATAATAATTGTTTTATTCTGCAGAATCACGGATGAATAAGATTGATCAGTGATTTGCTTGGTCACTTAAGATCTCCGAGGAAAAACAACTTCCAACTTTTTAGATGGATAATAACAGAGGTAATCCTATTAATTGATTATGCATCGTAACATCTTTCACCTTCGTTACTTCCTTTCGCTGATGTCCCAAAAGAATTTCTTTGCTGTCTCTTATACTAATGACTGAATAATATATGTTTATGCTTGTACAATCTATGTTCCTCAATTTGCTGTCTCTTATGCTAATGACCGAATGATATATGTTTATGCTTGTACAATCTATGTTCCTCAATTTAGAGTCTCTTATGATTTATTCTAATTTTTTATTTCAGGCACTAACAAATTAGTGTATGAATAATTTGATTAACCTGTTATAAAGCAGAAGCTGAATGATATATGTTTAGTTTGTTGTCTTATTAATGTTTACGACTCATGTGCAGGTTTTGTAGTCACAGAGAGTACTGGTAGAACTTTATTAATGCGACTCCAACCTCAATCACGAAAACCACAATCTTGAGAAAAGATAAGTTTTTATTAGATGTAACCTCACCGCATACAATTACTGTGAAATATTTAATATTTTATAAATCTAAACGGTTAACTAATGTTTTCTCTTAATTTTACAGAACAGAGTCTATATGTTGTATGATGATGGAATACATGAGGGAAAGTCAAACAAAACTTGGGCACCAGTATGTAATGACATGTATCCAACCATTCTGCAATGATATAATCTGTAAGTTACTATTAAACATTTTTCAGAATTTTAGAAGCTAGGAATGGAACTGACTATCGGTAGTTAGGATTGAAACCGGAGTTTGATTGATTGATTTGGTGTTATTATCTGTAGATAGGAGAATTATATTGCTTTCTGCAACGTAGAACTTTTCCTAAAGTTTATTTTTCGTGTTAGAAATAATATATCAAATAATTTTAACAACAAACATCATATGTTTGTTTCTGAGGCTTCACATCCTCACCAAAAACTCATCCCAACTTCCATTCAACAGCTTCTCTGGAGATTCAGCAACAATCCCATTAGCAACCTTATCTAAGATCATTATTTTCGAGACGCCTGTATCATCACTGACCATCAAGTGGAGCCAGAACCTACAAAGGATTATCACTATCAATATATATATATATATATATATACGAATAATAGATTATATATATTGTTTTTTAACACATATAATAGAGATCGTAAAACAAATATTGTGTCAAGAAAATAAATATCAACTCAAACCTTGGTGAAACTTCGAAGACACTGTCTTTGCATGTCTCACACCACCAAATATGGGTGGTGATCTCTTTACCATTCAATTTCTTAACTTTGGTTCCAGTTTTGATCACTCTTTTGTTGCATGCTTTACAACCAAAGTAATACCACGACCAATCCATATCAATGGCATAGACTGTGCATCTCACCAAGCATCTATCAACCTACAATTATAATGCATTTAACAAACTATAAAACAAAGAGAAAATTTTCTATGTAGGATAAGATAGGACAGAGGGCAAATGACTTTATAACTGCTTACTTGAGTTGATGTTATCATTTCTTGGATGCTCTTAGTGGGAAAGAGTAACCACTTATCACGCTGTCCTCGCTTCTCTGACTGATCACGTTGTTTGTTGCTGTCCTCTTGACTGTCCTCATTACTTTGGAATGAGGTTAGAGTTTTGTCATCGTCATTGATCCTGGTTGAAATATAAAGATTAAAATTAGTAGTCTGTGTGTGATAACGAAGTTACAGAATATCGACTCACAATTCTTTAAATGCTTCAGCTTCAGCTATTGACGGGTTGATAATCATTTGAGAAGCATCAAATGCATTAGAGATTTGCAGTTCTCCTAGTAGATAATTAAAAAATACACTACATGTAAACGATGCTTTGATAAAGGATTAGTTTGTGCAAAACATGGTAGTGGCGTACTTATTTACCTCTAAATCTCCCAAGCTTAGCAAACCTGAGCAGCGTAGTAACCATTCCGGCTTCTTGGTTAATTGCAGAATGGAGTTTCTCGGCTAAGTTTCCCCATATACAGCATGGTAAACGCGAATCACTACGAATAGTTGTGAAGAGATGGTTAGTTATATCTTACTCTGTGTATCATATTCATAAGAAGTAAAATGACAGCTATCTTACTTGATGTCGCTTAGAGTAAATTCAAGCTTTTTTCGTTGCTTTCCCCCGGTACGCTGAATGTTTTCGACATCAGCACAATCCATAACTTGACCCAGCACATCTTTCGCAAAAAATGTACACGTTAGTATAGATTTTTACACAATAGATAGTGGCTAAACCTATTATATTTATATGTTTACCAATTAAAAATTTTTCATCAAGTGTTCTAGACAAAACAGATTGAAAGTCGGTCAAATTCAGGTACAGCTCGTCATTAACGTGATTAGATCGGGTAATGACCGTATTTTGATTGAAAACCATCTTCCAGGTATTATCTGTGGTTCGATAAGCTCCACCAGCAGGAGTAATTTGGAAATTCCGGATGTAGCGCCATGCTCCAACCGTAAGAATTCTTCCCTTACTTTCAATGTAAGTCCTTTTGCATGTTGCATGAATTTTTTGCCCCTAAAACATGTTGCATATAAATTTAAAAATCAGTAGCTAATCCCATCCTTTGTAAATAAGACATAATCGAGTAATAAATACAGGGAAAACACTTACAGTCTCATCAGCCAAGACGAATTCCATGGTCTCCACGGATTGAATGTATTGTTTCCAAGCGTGTAGAACCTTTACATGAACCAACCAAGTATTTTTCCACGGTTTCAAGTCGCCAAAGACGACCGATCGATCATTAGGACCTTTCAATGTTTGTATTTGCATCTTAGTAGCCATTGTTATGTTTTTTGTTTTCTTCGAAGGTGTGGGTTTCAATAGTAAACCGGTGTTGCCTATTTATAACATTGATCGGATTCAAAACGATGTGTTAGGTTTTGGAGAAACTTGAGGAGAAAGTTGGTGGATTTTTTCTTTAATGTCTATATTTTAAGATTAGTTTTGGAAAATTCAGTTACCATGTTAAACAGTTAAAATATTTTTCTGCGTGTTCGTCAAGTTGGGGGATTTCCTTTTTTATTTGATTTGATTCTGTAAATCTCTGAGTACGAAATAGGATTTTTCGCTACTGCATGGGCCTAACAAAACGTAAATGTAAGTAGAAAATAGGTTGGGTTTTTTTTGTCAATCGAATAACACTGAAAATAATTTAAATAGGAACTTAAATGTTTTGTAATTAATAGGAAATTTCAGGGGTAGATTCATGAGAAGTATTCTGATTTAATAGTATAGATTTAAATTTTATGTAAATAACACAAACATATTTAAACCCAACTTAACAAAAGTAAAATTATTACATATTAAAAAAAAACTATATGCGGGTCTTTCCTAGTATATTTATAATATTAAAGTATAATAAAAGACATGTTAAATATTTGCAAGGATTTAAAAATGTTATAGTAATGGATCCGGATCTATTCGAATTGTTATTGCCCGACTCCAAACTTTTAGAATAAATGTTTTGGACCACATATATCCATAGAATTTCAAATATGTTTCGGGTTGGATAAAATGCCTAAGACTAGAGCAAACCATGCGTACGAATCCCACAAAATCTGATATCCCCCCAACAACTTCACGTCGTGTTGTTTTCACAAATTATCTTATTGATTCAAACAAAAGTAAAATACCAAGTCAAACATATACCCGTTAAGTATCCCTCAAGATGTGGACAAGACTAACAAGACCTCGAAGTCTCTCACTCTTTTTAAACTCAAAACCTCACAGCATTCACAAGCAATAACAACAGAGCTCCCTTGCTATCAATCCAAAAAAAAAACAAATGAGTTCCTCAAAGAAGATCACTCTCGTTGTCATTCTTGTTTCGATTTATATGTTTTCATGTGTTTCAAGCACTGAGTTTGAAGTCGGAGGAGAAGATGGTTGGATGGTACCACAATCTAAGACTCACGGAGATATGTTTAACCATTGGGCTTCACACAACCGGTTTAAAGTTGGCGACACTGTCCGTAAGTGTTTTCTTTCTCTATATGGAGTTTTCATCTTTACATGTATATATGAACTTTTTTTGCTGGGATTCTTGATTTTTTATGAAGGTTTCAACTACACGAAAGACTCAGTGTTAGTGGTGTCAGAAGAAGAGTATAAGAAATGCAAGGCGACTAAACCTCAACTCTATTCAAACAACGAAGACGCGGTTTTTAAACTAGACCGTCCTGGTTTGTTTTACTTCATTAGTGGTATCTCCGGCCACTGTGAAAAGGGTCAGAAGATGATCATTAAAGTCATGGAGACTGAGTCTTCACCAGACTCGCCTCCTCCTTCCTCTTCTTCCCCGTCTTCATCTTCATCTCTCCCGACTTCAACTCACAAGAAGAGCAGTGCGTTTAAAACCTCAGTCCAGTGCAGCAGTTCTGGCTTTCTTGCCATTGCAGTTCTTGTTGTTTCGATTTTTGGTTTGGCTTAGTCACGGTCGAGCATTTTATTCTCCTTAAAGGTTTCATTCATCATTAGGCTGCATCGTTCTTACTTCTTGAATTGTGACTTTCCAAATAAATACATTGACCGGTCTCGGTTTCAATCAACATGTTTCATTTCTTGTAGCCTTAATTATTTTGTTCTTTTACATTTTCTTATCATTTTTAAGTTTTTATCACAAAATAACATTTTAAAAAATTCTCAAAATAGTATATATTAATCAATAAAAATGTTAATTACTCTACGTCCTAAACTCTAAATTCTAATATACCCTAAATTTTGATTACTCAACTCAAATCTATAAATATATATTTATTTTTTATTCTTTAATGAATACTAGATTCTGATCCGGCGGATATATTTTTTGTTTACATATTTTTGTAGAAATTTAATTTTTATATTTGTGTTTTTTTTGTAACCATATTTGTGTTTTTTTTGTAAGCATATTTTTGTTTTTCTTTGTAATCATATTTGTGTCAAATATTTTAAAAAAAAAAATTATTAAGAATTTCGATAATTGTATTGAATTAGTGATTTTACATAACTATACACTTGTGTCATAGCCATTTCACACATTAATTTTGTATTTTAGTCGTAAATAAATAGATATTATTTTTTGAAAAAATAAAAAGTATAGTACAATTTTGTTTATTAATCAAATAGTAATTAAATAAATGCAAATTATATGTTTTTCATTAAAGTTTCATGATTTGATTTCATATATAATCATAAAAACATTAGTATTACACATAATAGTACACATAATATTACAACAAACAAAAAATATTACACATCTCATGCAATTTAAAATGAATATTATAAATCAAGGCCCGTAACCCAAATTTATCTGACTATTGTGAAAAACATATAATTTGGACTTGAACGGCAACAAACATGTGAAGATCAATGCCCATGGCCCAAATTTGTCTTTAAAATACATATTATAGATCGATGCACATGACGATTATTAGGCAATTTAAATGGTTGTTACATCTATTATAAAATAACTTATGATTTTATAGTATTGAGAAATTTAAATAAGGGCAAAAATTTATACCCGTAGGAGAAGATAACACTGATAACAAGAGAGGATGTGTTATTAGAAGAGAAGGAATGGTGTATTACAATCGATCGAAATAATCGATTTATATAGAAGTGAAAAAGTTGAAGTTACTGTGCATGCATAGTGACGTGGGCTCCACATGATTTATATTTTTCGTAACATGTCAAATTTGGAGCCGAAACTTTTGACATATTCATAACACTCCCCCTTGGAGACCAGTGTCACTATCGCTTCTTGCTTAACGTCTATGTTGCCTCGTTAAAAACCTTTCTAGGAAAACCCAATGGGAAAAACCATAGTAAGGTAAAAAGAGTACAACTACGTAAGCTCCCCCTCGAATGAGCAGTCACAGATCCTTCTGATGACGCATTCCAATGTTA